>NC_091977.1:543836485-544041625 GCF_044704955.1 Pristiophorus japonicus
CTCCCTCAGTACCGCCCCTCCGACAGTGCGGCGCTCCCTCAGTACTGCCCCTCCGACAGTGCGGCGCTCCCTCAGTACTGCCCCTCCGACAGTGCGGCGCTCCCTCCAGTACTGCCCCTCCGACAGTGCGGCGCTCCCTCAGTACTGCCCCTCCGACAGTGCGGCGCTCCCTCAGTACTGCCCCTCCGACAGTGCGGCGCTCCCTCCAGTACTGCCTCTCCGACAGTGCGGCGCTCCCTCAGTACTGCCCCTCCGACAGTGCGGCACTCCCTCAATACTGTCCCTCCGACAGTGCGGCGCTCCCTCAGTACTGCCCCTCCGACAGTGCGGCACTCCCTCAGTACTGCCCCTCCGACAGTGCGGCGCTCCCTCAGTACCGCCCCTCCGACAGTGCGGCACTCCCTCAGTACAGCCCCTCCGACAGTGCGGCACTCCCTCAGTACTGCCCCTCCGACAGTGCGGCACTCCCTCAGTACTGCCCCTCCGACAGTGCGGCGCTTCCTCCAGTACCGTCCCTCCGACAGTGCGGCGCTCCCTCAGTACTGCCCCTCCGACAGTGCGGCGCTCCCTCAGTACTGCCCCTCCGACAGTGCGGCGCTCCCTCAGTACCGGCCCTCCGACAGTGCGGCGCTCCCTCACTACCGCCCCTCCGACAGTGCGGCGCTCCCTCACTACCGCCCCTCCGACAGTGCGGCGCTCCCTCACTACAGCCCCTCCGACAGTGCGGCGCTCCCTCACTACCGTCCCTCCGACAGTGCGGCGCTCCATCAGTACTGCACCAAAGACTCGGTTAGATATTGAGCTCAGATTCTGGAGGCAGGCAGTTATAGAATGACATCAATAGGAGCGTTTGTGAATTACTCCGCAGTGTTAATGGGGATTTGGTGTGTGGCCTCCCCCTCACTCGGAATGTCGATGGGTATCGGGGACAATCTTGTTTTCTCCACATTGAATGGCGGCGATTCACTGCAGGCGAGGAAACAACTGCTGGGCTCAATTGTTGACTCACGAGTTGACGAGGCTTCTGAAGTAACCTGACGTGACTGTGTGTTGTGTAAGATTTACACCAGCTCCTTTAGACTTTCTTTTTGAAACTAAGCAAAAACTAATAAACATGAAAATTCTTTGCTGGTGTTTATGTTTGCGTTGTTCAGCGGTCGGCATGACATCGGGAAATGAAAGTGATCTGTCAAGTGGTGTGATGCACAGCCTCCTATTGAAGCGTTGTAATGTCGGCAAAGCAGCAACCAATTAGTGGCCAGCTAATTGAGTTGCATTTCGTGGTGTTTGTTGAGGGATAATTATTGACCAGGACTACCGTGCTCCTCTTCGAAATAGTGGCCGTGGGATCTTTCATGGCCACATGAGAGGGCAAACAGAGCCTCAGTTTAACATCACATCCAAAAGACGGCATTTACCGACAGTGCAGCACTCCCTCAGTACTGCCCCTCCGACAGTGCGGCACTCCCTCAGTACTGCCCCTCCGACAGTGCGGCGCTCCCTCAGTACTGCCCCTCCGAAAGTGCAGCGCTCCCTCAGTACTACCCCTCCGACAGTGCGGCGCTCCCTCAGTACTACCCCTCCGACAGTGCGGCGCTCCCTCAGTACTGCCCCTCCGAAAGTGCAGCGCTCCCTCAGTACTACCCCTCCGACAGTGCGGCGCTCCCTCAGTACTGCCCCTCCGACAGTGCGGCACTCCCTCAGTACTGCCCCTCCGACAGTGCGGCACTCCCTCAGTACTGCCCCTCCGACAGTGCGGCACTCCCTCAGTACTGCACTGGAGTGTCAGCCTGGATTTTGTGCTCAAGTTTCTGGAGAGGGACTGGTAGCCGGAGAGGGACTGGTAGCCGGAGAGGGACTGGTAGCCGGGGAGGGGGGAATTGCCAGCTCTGTGGCCCTCTTGCAGGCAGTCGTCCCTCGCTGGCAATCAAAAGCGGAAACCCTGGGTGACTTCCTAGCCCAGGACATGGATCAGAATTGCACCTACCCTGTGTGCGACAGCAGACCCAGTCCACACTCCAACTCCAGGCTGGGACAGTCCTTGTCAGGATCGTCTGGGACCACATCAAAGGTGGCACAGTTGAGTAGTTCAGGTGTTGGTGTTGATAAAGGACACAGGAGCCCTTGGTGCTATTGGTGAGGTTATTTTTTATTTGTTCAATGTGAGCAAATATTTAGTGTATTGTGTGTGTGTGTATATAACACTTCAGAGGACATTAAGAGTCAAGCACATAGTGCGGGCTGGATTCGGGTGCAGCCCAGCTTAGACCCGTTGTGGGAGGGGGGTGGGTGGGCAGGTTCCCTTCCCTGAAAGACATTCGTGCCCCAGTTGTGGGTTTTTTCGAACAAACCAATAGATTTTTGATCATTTTATCTGGTGGCAGTCCACAGATAAGCAGATTTATTGAATTCAGTTTTATAACCTGCCCTGGTGATATTTAAACTGGGTTACTGGTCTGGTCTTGTAACCATGACACTACCGTCCGTGGCAGGTGGCTGAAGCCCAGATCTGTGTATTTTCCAGCCCTGTGCTATTTCACTGGAGCACCTTGAGCAGAAACTGCAGCTTTGACTTGTTTTACTGCAGTGTAATCATGTATGACTCACCCCTTTCATTTTACCGCTGCCACCAGCTCCAAGGAATCCGGCATATAACTCTATTCTCCTTCAGATGTGATAACGTTTGTCCTGCCAAGATGGGAAAATCTTGGTTGTCAAGTCAATAATTCAGCCTCCGGGTTCTGTGCACTTGGTATCGTTGCAGTTTCTGACGTCTAAGCTTTCGCAGTGCAGCCCGGGGCTGTGTGTGTCCATCTGCCCTTCCTTCACCTGTGCCCAGCAGTCTGTTACGGTTGCTATAAAATTTTGGAGCCAGGGACACCCAGTACTGTGTAAAGGTTGGCACCAAGTTCCCAAGGATCTTCACTGCTTAGTCTGTTGATGCACACTGCCTGCAGTATCGACTCCCTCCACCACCGGCGCACGTGCTTGCAGTGTGTACTAATTGCAACAACTTGTCCAAGGTTACTTCCAGAGCACCCCTCCCTCTCCTGTGACCTCCACCACTGAGAAACACCAGTAGAAATGTCGTGGTGACACCATCCCCTCTAAGTTCCCCTCCCAGTCACACACCATCCTGAATTGGCAATATATCGCCGTCCCTTCGTCGTCGCTGGGTCACAATCCTGGAACTCCCTCCCTAACAGCACTGTGAGAGCACTTTCACCACACGGACTGCAGCGGTTCAAGAAGGCGGCTCACCACCACCTTCTCAAGGGGCAATTAGGGATGGGCAATAAATGCCGGCCTTGCCACGATGCCCTCATCCCATGAACGAATAAAAAGAAAATGGAGGAATGGATAGTGCAGTAAATTAGTCACTGACCTTGGGAGGATTAAAGATTCCTCGGCTGTTTGCTTTAAGGGCCCAATCTTAACTGAGTGCGGTCTTCTTTCTGGTTCCAGAGAATCTGGGATCAAAGCACAAAACTCATACTAACTTGACAGTGAGTCAGCACACACTGGAAAATAAAAATAAATAGCACACTGCCGCAATAGGTGAAAAATCTTCTAACTCTGGGATGGTCTAAAGTGAGCTTTACTCTGTATCTAACCCGTGCTGTACCTGCCTTGTGAGTGTTTGATGGGGCAGTGTAGAGGGAGCTTTACTCTGTATCTAACCCGTGCTGTACCTGCCCTGTGAGTGTTTGATGGGACAGTGTAGAGGGAGCTTTACTCTGTATCTAACCCGTGCTGTACCTGCCCTGGGAGTGTTTGATGGGACAGTGTAGAGGGAGCTTTACTCTGTATCTAACCCGTGCTGTACCTGCCTTGTGAGTGTTTGATGAGGCAGTGTAGAGGGAGCTTTACTCTGTATCTAACCCGTGCTGTACCTGCCCTGTGAGTGTTTGATGGGACAGTGTAGAGGGAGCTTTACTCTGTATCTAACCCGTGCTGTACCTGCCCTGTGAGTGTTTGATGGGACAGTGTAGAGGGAGCTTTACTCTGTATCTAACCCGTGCTGTACCTGCCCTGGGAGTGTTTGATGGGACAGTGTAGAGGGAGCTTTACTCTGTATCTAACCCGTGCTGTACCTGCCCTGGGAGTGTTTGATGGGACAGTGTAGAGGGAGCTTTACTCTGTATCTAACCCCGTGCTGTACCTGCCCTTGGAGTGTTTGATGGGACAGTGTAGAGGGAGCTTTACTCTGTATCTAACCCTGTGCTGTACCTGCCCTGGGAGTGTTTGATGGGACAGTGTAGAGGGAGCTTTACTCTGTATCTAACCTGTGCTGTACCTGCCCAGGGAGTGTTTGATGGGACAGTGTAGAGGGAGCTTTACTCTGTATCTAACCCCGTGCTGTGCCTGCCCTGGGAGTGTTTGATGGGACAGTGTAGAGGAAGCTTTACTCTGTATCTAACCCCGTGCTGTGCCTGCCCTGGGAGTGTTTGATGGGACAGTGTAGAGAGAGCTTTACTCTGTATCTAACCCCGTGCTGTGCCTGCCCTGGGAGTGTTTGATGGGACAGTGTAGAGGGAGCTTTACTCTGTATCTAACCCCCTGTACCTGCCCTGGGAGTGTTTGATGGGACATTGTAGAGGGAGCTTTACTCTGTATCTAACCCCCCCTGTACCTGCCCTGGGAGTGTTTGATGGGACAGTGTCGAGGGAGCTTTACTCTGTATCTAACCCGTGCTGTACCTGCCCTGGGAGTGTTTGATGGGACAGTGTAGAGGGAGCTTTACTCTGTATCTAACCCGTGCTGTACCTGCCCTGGGAGTGTTTGATGGGACATTGTAGAGGGAGCTTTACTCTGTATCTAACCTGTGCTGTACCTGCCCTGGGAGTGTTTGATGGGACAGTGTAGAGGGAGCTTTACTCTGTATCTAACCCCGTGCTGTACCTGCCCTGGGAGTGTTTGATGGGACAGTGTAGAGGAAGCTTTACTCTGTATCTAACCCCCTGTACCTGCCCTGTGAGTGTTTGATGGGACAGTGTAGAGGGAGCTTTACTCTGTATCTAACCCCCTGTACCTGCCCTGGGAGTGTTTGATGGGACAGTGTAGAGAGAGCTTTACTCTGTATCTAACCCGTGCTGTACCTGCCCTGGGAGTGTTTGATGGGACAGTGTAGAGGGAGCTTTACTCTGTATCTAACCCCCTGTACCTGCCCTGGGAGTGTTTGATGGGACAGTGTAGAGAGAGCTTTACTCTGTATCTAACCCCCTGTACCTGCCCTGGGAGTGTTTGATGGGACATTGTAGAGGGAGCTTTACTCTGTATCTAACCCCCCCCTTGTACCTGCCCTGGGAGTGTTTGATGGGACATTGTAGAGGGTGCTTTACTCTGTATCTAACCCGGGCGTGTTTGATGCTGTTACTGGGTGCCTGAAATAGAAAATGTTCCATTCGTGAGCACTAAGTCCCTCACCTTGATGAATAAATGTGCAACAAAGGGGAGGACTTAAAATAGTTTTATCAGAGTTTGTTGTGTTGGTGTAACCAGTAATCTGGCAGCTGCACCTTGCAGGGATCCACACGAGTTGCTGGTGTTTGAAGGAGGTCACTGAGGTGCCCGGGTAAATGTACACTTCGCCGTGTGTCTGCAGGATATGAAAATACATTAACCTTGGCCGTCTCCTTGAGTGTTGGCAAGTTGCACTGTGACTGCTGGGAGAGAATTAGCAGAGACAAAACAGCGGGGGCAGAATTTCACGTCGCAATCACTCTCACTTTCAATACTTGACCTCAGCTGAAATGTCGTCATATTATTCCTGACTGTAGTTTTAGTGAAATCCCCGCAGGCTGCACCTTTAAACGTGTTCCAGATGTGGGCATGGCCGTGTCTGTGAGTCGGTCTTGGAGGAATGTTTTGCCTTGCTTTTCTTTTTCTCACGAAAAGCTGAGCTTGTCAGGTTAGTCCTTCGTGCCTTGTCCGAGTGCAGTGTAGATGGTTGAAAATAGTCGCGTGAGAGAGGTTTGAAAGTTGCATTCGCCTCCGCCTGCAGCCCACACTGCTGGAGTGGAACGTGTCTCGGGCTGTCTGCGAGTGCTCCCCAGAGGAATGAATTCAGTTTCTCATCGGTGTGAGCCCCAGCGCAAAACTGTCCCCTGCCCCCCCACCCCCCCCCCCCCCCCTCCCCCCTCCACCTCTGTCCGGGCACCAAAGCCAACAGCAGGCACTGAGTTGGGGAGGAAAGGAAGAGTTGTGTTGTGTAGGGAGGGGGAGGGGGTGAGAGCAGTGTGCCAGCCGGACTTGGGAGTGTTGCAATTTCCTCTGCCGGCTGAAGTTGCTGAGAAAGTTTGCTGACTGCGATGAAAAGCCAGGGCTCTGTGCTCTGCTCACTCACGTGAGGCAGGGGAATGCAAAGGGAAGAATTCCCCTGGGAGGATGCAGCGATGTCGCAGAAATTGCAGACAGATGTCAGAGACCTTTCGCTCCTCTCTCACTTTGATCGCAACAAAAAGCCCCAGGTGTAAGGACGTGCGTCTGAAAGGTGGAGCGTCTCGTGGCCGTCACACTGTGGGGAGCGCCGCTCTCTCAGGGGCCGAGAGAGAAGCTGCAGGTAAAAGCGATGATATATAAATGGTGGGCGGGGGGGGGCGGAGGGGGAAGAGGGGGCGCCCAGGCACTCTGGTGGAAATCACTGTTCACCATATCCCGCAGTAGGTTGGCAGGGGCTTGCTCATGTTTTGCTGGGTCAGGGCTGAGAGTCTGTGCAAAGAGCTGGAAAGCACTGAGACTGAAAGTGTTTGTGATAGTGACTCATAGTTATACCGGCACCAGGAAGAACTGCGCGATTCCTGGCGGGAAACGGCACGAGCGCCAAAACCATTACATTCTAGCCGCGGGCTGGAGTCGATCGATGCGGCCGATGTCGGGTTGCTCTATTCCATCGTGTCTGCAGACAAGAATCTCCCTTCCCTACACCTTCCCCATTTTAAAATCATGTCTTCTCATTCAGCCATTTTGCAGGGGGATTGTGATGTGACATACTCACGTGTGTGTGCTTTAGTCAGACTCATTCACACATCTACTTGTGCACGTCGCCCTTGTGGGCAATGTGCTTGCACGCATGTGTATACTTGTCTGAGACACACTCGCATTTGACAATAGTACATAGAAAATAGGTGCAGGAGTAGGCCCTTCGAGCCTGTACCACCATTCAATAAGAAATGAGCCCCTGGGTAGTTGCTACTGTTCGCTATCCAGTGATCCATTCCAGAAAGAGTGCGTTTGGACAGGTGGCAAGGCTGTGTTTGCCTTCTGTGGTGGAGTGGCCCACCAGCACTTGCTGTTGAGGCTCACACACAATGGCCACTTCAGCACAGGATCTGACAGTGCAGCACTCCTTCAGTACTGCCCCTCCGACAGTGCGGCGCTCCCTCAGTACTGCCCCTCCGACAGTGCAGCACTCCTTCAGTACTGCCCCCCCTTCAGTACTGCCCCTCCGACAGTGCGGCGCTCCCTCAGTACTGCTCCTCCGACAGTGCAGCACTCCTTCAGTACTGCCCCCCCTTCAGTACTGCCCCTCCGACAGTGCGGCGCTCCCTCAGTACTGCCCCTCCAACAGTGCGGCACTCCTTCAGTACTGCCCCCCCTTCAGTACTGCCCCTCCGACAGTGCGGCACTCCTTCAGTACTGCCCCTCCGACAGTGCGGCACTCCTTCAGTACTGCCCCCCCTTCAGTACTGCCCCTTCGACAGTGCGGCACTCCTTCAGTACTGCCCCTCCGACAGTGCGGCACTCCTTCAGTACTGCCCCCCCTTCAGTACTGCCCCTCCGACAGTGCGGCGCTCCCTCAGTACTGCCCCTTCGACAGTGCGGCACTCCTTCAGTACTGCCCCCCCTTCAGTACTGCCCCTCCGACAGTGCGGCGCTCCCTCAGTACTGCCCCTCCGACAGTGCGGCTCTCCCTCAGTATTGCACTGGAAGCGTCAGGCTGGATTATGGGCTCAAGTTCCTGGAGTGGGACTTGAACCCACAACCCACTGATTCAGAGGAGATGGTGCTACCCACTGAGCCACAGCTGACACCCAATGATGGAGGAATTCAAGGACAACTACATGTGTTTTGCTTGGATGGCATTGCTGAGAGAGAGAGAGGGAAGATTCAAGGGACTGATTCTACCCACTGGTTCCTTCCACCGACCATGCGACTGGGTAGTGCAGAGTGAGATTGTACCGTACTGAGGCCGGACTGTGTCCAACCCTCCGCCTGCTCTCAAAAGCATTCTCAGCCGTGCCATGCCATGCTGCATCAGGCTTCTGCCACACCGCAAAGTGCTCCGACCACACATCAAGTCAAACACCAAGACTCCCGTCCCTCCGACACAGTCCCTCCATCACAGTCCCTCCATCACCGTCCCTCCATCAGCTCAATGACTGAGGGCCACGTATCAATCCCAAACTAATCCCACTGCCCCACTCTCTCCCCATAGCCCTGTATCAATCCCCAAACTAATCCCACTGCCCCACTCTCTCCCCATAGCCCTGTATCAATCCCAAACTAATCCCACTGCCCCGCTCTCCCCATAGCCCTGTAGCTTCCTTTACTTAAAACATTTTACCTTAAAATATTGATATTAATTCTCGGGCTAACAAGGCGTGCATTTATTGCTCGTCCCCAGTTGCTGTTGTAAAGGTGGTGGCTGCCTTCTTGAACTGTTGCTGTGGTCACTGCCTCAGAGTCCCTGTGGCAAGTCATTTCATGCTCACAGAACCATTCTGTAAAGATATTTCTTCGATCCTGTCTCCTCACTGGCTTAGACCCTCATCGTTGACACCTCAACTAGAGGAAATATTCTTCCCTTATTCACTATCAAAACCCTGCACTATTTTTGAAAAACGGAGCGACTCCTGCCAACATTGCGGAGCTTGCGTAGAGCATTCTGTGCATAACTGTCAGGTGCCAAATTAAAAAAAATAACTTTCACCCCAACAGATGGAGGATTTGAGAAGTGCTCTGCTTTCCCAGCAATTTTCCTCACAGCCCGATCTCTCCCGGCAATTTTCCTCACAGCCCGATCTTTCCCGGCATTTTTCCTCACAGCCCGATCTCTCCCGGCAATTTTCCTCACAGCCCGATCTTTCCCGGCATTTTTCCTCACAGCCCGATCTCTCCCGGTAATTTTCCTCACAGCCCGATCTTTCCCAGCATTTTTCCTCACTGCCCGATCTCTCCCGGCAATTTTCCTCACAGCCTGATCTTTCCCGGCATTTTTCCTCACAGCCTGATCTCTCCCAGCATTTTCCCTTACAAACCCGATCTCTCCCGGCAATTTTCTGCTCTCGCAGCATTTAAAATATATATTTTTATGAATCGGCTCCCCGACAAACTGCCAACTTGCATGCGCAGTCTGCTTCCTCTTCATTGGCTGCAGTCGCCTCCTTAAAATAACACCTCTATTAAATATCTCTGGGATGGGCTGTCACCATTTTCAAAATAATTCCCAGCTGGTGGAAGGACACCTTTCTGGGAATGGGGAGTCTCCTTTTTGGAAAGGACAGAGTTGGGTGCCAATAGTGAAATAAGTCACTGATTGAGCTCCTGCTCTTCAGTGTTAATCCCTGGTGACCAAGGCAGCCAGGCCGTTGAGTGGAAAAGGCGAGTGAGTGCGAGTGTGCGAACCTGAACGAGTATTACTGCCGTACGAGGTGTTGGGCCATCTCCCCTCAAGTAACCTGTGTAGATCTGAGCATCCACACCCAGGCAGGTCGTTAACCGCAAGGCCGTGGAGCCAAGTAACTAAGGTGATCACAGGCATCCAGCTTATGAAGAAAGGTTCAGGAATTCCAGCTTGTTTGCTTCGACTTGGCCCATTTGAGGCTTTTGAGGTTATAAAGCAGATTGATGGGAGTTGCAGCAGTTGAAATGTTGAGTGTGGTGAAATATCCAGCAAGGCACGAATTTAATAATTACAACTGTGGCAGAGACTGCTGTCAGCGCACAGCATGCCTGATGTTATGTGACAAACCAAAAGGTTAGCTATCAGTGGGAGAGCCTCAGAACCGGTGCCAAGAGAACTTGTTACCGGAATTCAGCAAAAAGAGAGGAGAGAATGAGTAGAGCGCAAGATGACCGAGATATCCACACTACTTGCATTGAATCAGAAACACGGACTCTTGCAGCACGAAAATCACAACACAGACCCAGGCCGCTCGACCTCAGCAGTCCATGTTGGTGTTTATCCTCCACACGAGCAGTATCCTAATCCTAATCCCATGTGCCCACCCTGTCCCCACATCCCTTTGTCCCCGTTCCTTCACCCCCCCCCCCCCAATCTCACCTGTCCTTCAATGTTGACCCGGTCTCTGTCTTAGTCACCAACTCCGGGAGTGAATTCCGCAGCCTCACAACCCTCTGTGGAGAAGGGTTCCTCTTTTTGTTTTTAGGATGTGGCCATCGCTGGCAAGAAGTGCTTGCTGACATTACCCCTGAACGGCCTGGCTCTGATTGTAAGGTGATGCCCCTTGTTCTGGATCCCACCCCCCCCCCGGCCCCGCAGAGGAAATAGTTTCTTTCTACCTATGCTATTGAATCCATTAATCATTTTAAACACTTCAATTAGATCATCCCTTAATCTTTTAAACTAAGAATACCAGCCTAGTCTATAACTCAGGTGAGAGTTGTCTACAGCCTTCTTGACAGTAGTGAAATACGAAGAACAGGTACAGAAATTGATCAAAAAGGCTAATGGGATACTAGCCTTTATATCTCGAGGAATAGAATACAAGGAGGTTGAAGTTATGCTGCAGCTGTACAAAGCCCTGGTTCGACCACACCTGGAGCACTGAGCAGTTCTGGGCACCACAACTTAGGAAGGATATATTATTGGCCTTGGAGGGAGTGCAGAATGATACCCGCACTCCAGGGGTTAAATTACAAGGAGAGATTACTTAGAATTTAGATCTGATCGAAGTTTTCAAGATATTGAGGGGAACAGGTGGGGTAGATAGAGAGAAACTATTTCTGCTTGTTGGGGAGTCTAGAACTGGGGGACACAGTCTAAAAGTTAAAGCCAGACCTTTCAGGAGTGAAATTAGGAAACACTTTGACACACAAAGGGTGGTAGAAATTTGGAATTCTCTTCTGCAAACGTCGGTTGATGTTAGATCAATTGTTAATTTTAAATCTGTGATTGATATCTTTCTTTTAACCAAAGGTATTAAGGGATATGGGCCAAAGGCGGGTATATGGAGTTAGGTTGCAGATCAGCCGTGATCTCATTGAATGGTGGAGCAGGCTCGAGGGGCTCAATGGCCTCCTCCTGTTCCGATGTTCCTAGATCATAGATGCAAAGTAGTTATAATGGGAGATTTTAATTTTCTCACAGACTGGGAGATGCAGAACAACTCAAATAATAAAGGCAATTAATTTCTAGAATGTATTCAGGATGGTTTTCTGGAACATTATGTTTTAGAACTGATAAGGGAACAGGCCATACTGGATTTAGTGATAAATCCAGGGATATAGACACATTCAGTGAATGGACAAAACTGGCAGAAGGAGTTCAACTGGCAGGAGGGGATGTGTGAAGTCATCCACTTTGGATCCAAGAAAGACAAATTGGAATATTTTCTTACTGGTGAGAGACGAGGAACTGTCGAGGAACAAAGGGATTTGGAAAGAAAAAAAGACTTGCATTTATATAGCACCTTTCACAACCACCGGATGTCTCAAAGCGCTTTACAGCCAAAGGGGCTGCAGTACAAAGGGAAGTGATGCTTCAGTTGTCGTCATCATAGGCAGTCCCTCGAAATCGAGGAAGACTTACTTCCACTCTAAAAGTGAGTTCTCAGGTGACTGAACAGTCCAATACGGGAATTAAAGTCTCGGTCACAGATGGGACAGACAGTGGTTGAGGGAAAGGGTGGGTGGGACAGGTTTGCCGCACGCTCCTTCCGCTGCCTGCGCTTGGTTTCTGCATGCTCTCGGCGACGAGACTCGAGGTGCTCAGCGCCCTCCTGGATGCACTTCCTCCACTTAGGGCGGTCCTTGGCCAGGGACTCCCAGGTGTCGGTGGGGATGTTGCACTTTATCAGGGAGGCTTTGAGGGTGTCCTTGAAATATTTCCTCTACCCACCTGGGCTAACCTTGGTACAGAGTCTTGGTTAGACCTCATCTTGAGCACTGCCCTCAGGAAGGATATATGGAGGGGGGGGCAGCACAGATTCACCAGAATGACACCGGGATTTAGATGGTTAAATTATGAGGACAGGTTGCATAAACTTGGCTTGAATTTCCTTAAGTTTAAAAGGTTGAGAGGTGATCCATTTGAGATATTTAAAATGATTGAAGAATTTCATAGGGTCGAGAGTAATAATTTTCCCTAATGGGGGGAGTCCAGAACAGGAGGGAATGGTTTTAAAATTGGAGCATGTCCTTTTAGGAGTGAAATCAGGAAACAATTTTTCCATGAAAGGGTAGTGGAAATCTGGAACTCTCTCCCCAAAAGGCTGTAGGTGGGAGGAGTCAATTTACGCTTTCAAGACGATAGATTTTTGTTGGGCATGGGTATCGAGGGATATGGAGCAAAGGCTGGTAAATGGAGTTGAGGTTTTTCACATGGTGACATGAGGAAATAATAGAATGGTAGACCAGGTTCGAGGGGCTGAATGGCCTACTCCTGTTCCTAACTAACATAATGTACAGCAATTTGGGAAGAGGAGCTGGTCGGTGGGAAGGGGTTTCAGCTGTACAGAATTCGGAGCTGGGAGACGAAAAACGAAGGCACCTGCAGCACCACCTCTGGCAGCAGGGTGATATTACAGCGTGATGAGTTTACATAGGCTGTTTCCAGTACAAATGTGGATTTAGGAAATTATAGTGGGAAACGTTGATATGGAAGTGTGACAAGAGGAAGTGATGAATTTTGTTTCTTTTGAATCTCATTTTCTAGGTTATGCTGTCCCAAAGACATTCACTGAATTTGCGTGAGAAGGAAAAAGGTTAAAAAGTGACGTCTTTAGATACGTCCTGATTGCGACATTGAATTGGCGCGATGGACTCGCCGGATTCGCCAGAGATTCACATCGATGTTCAGGGTGTAAGTAGCCACAACCCTTCTTCCAGTATAACTGGCTGATGTACGTTCCCCTGGGAACTGATCATTTGGGGAAATGTTTGGTGGGGGCGGGGGGGTGGGGTGGGGGGGGGCGAGTTCTATTAGCTCCAAAGGAGAATGAGATAATGGTCCAAAAATTGCTGGTAAAATAATGTTGAATTAACCGCGCTCGCTCGCTATTATTAGTTTGTAAAATAAGCAGCAATTTGCGGCGAGGAGATCTGTCTTGGCAGTATCTTTGTTCCAGTCTTGCTGTTAGTGAAGGTAGGTAACAATTTTCAGGATGCAAAGCTCTTTTGACACTTGCAAAACGCAAATTAGCTCGATTTTACCAACAATGTACGGTCCACAGATCTGTGCCGGTGTTTATGCTCCACACCAGCCTCCTCACACCCCTCTTCACCTCACCCCATCATCACAACTTCTATTCCTTTCTCGCTCATGTGTTTATCCAGCTTCCCCTCAACTACTCCCTGTGGCAGTAAGTTCCACATTCTCACCACTCTGGATAAAAATCTTTCTCCTGAATTCCAGATTGGATTTATTAGTAATTATCTTATACTTATGGCCTCTAGTTTTGGTCTCCACCCACGAGTGGAAACATCATCTCTACGTCTATCCTTTCAAACCCTTTCATAATTTTAAAGACCTTTATCAGGTCACTCCTCAGTCTTAGAATGACAGAATCAAATTCACACATCATCCAGCGAGTTTGGGAGGAGTCGTAGAAAGGCTGGGGCTCTTTGGTAGAGAAAAGAACCCCAGCTTGTTCAGTCTTTTCTGATAGGTAAAGCCTCTCAGTTCTGGTATTACTCTTGTAAATCTTGTCGGTGATGCTGCCTTTCGGATGAGACATTAAACTGAGGCCCTGTCTGTCCCCTCATAAATGCAAAAGGTCTCACTGCATGCTCTTCAACAAGAGCAGGGGAGTTTCCTTTCAGAAAATAATTTTTCGGACACAGTATATGAGTCATCATCATAGGCAGTCTCTCGGAATCGAGGAAGACTTGCTTCCACTCTTAGAATGAGTCCTTAGGTGGCTGAACAGTCCAGTACGAGAGCCACAGACCCTGTCACAGGTGGGACAGACAGTGGTTAAAGGAAAGGGAGGGTGGGACAGATTTGCCACACACTCCTTCCGCTGCCTGCGCTTGGCTCTCGGCATTGAGACTCGAGGTGCTCAGCGCCCTCCCAAATGCACTTCCTCCACTTAGGGTGGTCTTTGGCCCAGGGACTCCCAGGTGTCGGTGGGGATGTTGCACTTTATCAGGGAGGCTTTGAGGGTGTCCTTGTAAAGTTTCCTCTGCCCACCTTTGGCTCGTTTGCCGTGTAGGAGTTCCGAGTAGAGCGCTTGCTTTGGGAGTCTAGTATCTGGCATGCGGACAATGTGTCCCACCCAATGGAGCTGATCAAGTGTGGTCAGTGCTTCAATGCTGGGGATGTTGGCCTGGTCGAGGACACTGATGTTGGTGCGTCTATCCTCCCAAGGGATTCGCAGGATCTTGCGGAGACATCGTTGGTGATATGTCTCCATCGACTTGAGGTGTCTTCTGCACATGGTCCATGTCTCTGAGCCATACAGAAGGGCGGGTATTACTACAGCTCTGTAGATCATGAGCTTGGTGCTAGATTTGAGGGCCTGGTCTTCAAACACTCTTTTCCTCAGGTGGTGGTATTGGATCTCGTCATCAATGTCTGCTCTTGTTGATAAGAGGCTCCCTGCCATTCACTCATTAACCTCTTGAGGACCAATTCAAAATTCCCAAACATAACTGGGTTACAGCATCCTCTTTTATTTGTTCTTTCTAATTCTTCTCTTACTTTTCCTTTCTGTCTCCTTTTTCTCTCTCTCAATCCACTCTCTTTACCCCTCCCCCCCCATACTTCTCTTTCTGTATGTAACTTGCATCTAATTCGCCTGTTTTCCTTCACCATCATTCGCTCTGTTTCTTTCTCTATCCTTTTCTTTCATTGGTTAAGGAGACAGACCATTGGACCCGGCATTCGTGAGGTCCCAGATGCCTTGTTGGCCTCACTGCAACGTTACTAATTTGCATTAACAACAGAAGTTTAGTGCGATCAAAGGCCCTGTTCTCACCACTTGCCGCGTCACTCCAGCAGTTTCTGCCCATTGACTCCACTCCAACAGAGATCTCATCTTTAGCGGGGAGACAGGAGAAAGCGGCATGTCTGTAGTTTACCTTTGTTCTGTTGGAGTGGGCCACCGAGACAGTCACAAAACAAATTTTGAACCGTTTTGAAATCGGGAGCCATTTCTCCCCCAGCATGATTGCAGCTACTTCTGTTCGTTTGGCACCACGACACCAAGCCTGACGTAAGATTTGTTGCTATGTTCCGGTTGTGCCTGTCATCACCTAATTGTGTGGGGGAGGGTCACGCCTGCTGATTGGCTGAGAATTTTCTGAACCAGTTTGCAGCCTTACCCTGCAGTATAACCACTGATGGTCTCCCACCTTCCACCCTCCATGACCTTGAGCTATTTCAAAACTCTGCTGCCCCATCTCCTAACCCACACCAAGTTCCATTCACCCCATCACCCCTGTGCCTGCTGAGCTACATTGGTTCCCGGTCCAGCAGCACCTCAAATTTGCAATTCTCATCCTTGTTTTCAAATCCCTCCAAGTTCAGAGAAGGTTCACGAGGATTCCCGAGATGAAGGGGTTGTCTTGTGAAGAAAGGTTGAGTAGGTTGGGCCTATACTAATTGGAGTTTAGAAGAATGAGAGGTAATCTTCTTGAAACGTATAAGATTCTGCGGGGGCTTGACAGGGTAGATGTTTCCCCTCGTGGGGGAATCTAGAACTAGGGGGGCATAGTTTCAGAATAAAGGGTTGCCCATTTAAAACGGAAATGAGGAGGAATTTCTTCTCTCAGACGATGGCGAATCTGGAATTCTCTACTCCCAGAGAGCAGTGGAGGCTGGATCATTGAATATATTTAAGTGGAGATAGACAGATTTTTGAATGATAAGGAAGTCGAGGGTTATGGGGAGCGGGCAGGGAAGTGGAGTTGAGGCCAGTCCTGATCTTTTTAAATGGCGGAGAAGGCTCGAGGGGCCAAATGGCCGACTCCTGCTCCTATTTCTTATGTTCTTATGTTCTCACCTTTCCCTACCTGTATTTCCCCTACAGCCCCACAAACCTCTGAAATCTCTGAACCCCTCCAAATCTGGCCTCTTGAGCATCCCGATTTACATCGCCCCAACATCAGCTGCTGAGGCCCCAAGCTCTGGAATTCCCTCCCTAAATCTCTTTACATCTCTTGCCTCCTTTACAACGCTCCTTAAAACCTACCTCTTTGACCAAGCTTTTCACACCTGTCCTAATAGCTCCTTATGTGGCTCGGTGTCGTGTCTTATTTGATTACGCTCCTGTCATGCACCATGGGATGTTGTCCTACATTAAGTGCGCTATATAAATGCAAGATGTTGACTTATGTTAGTGGGGCGTTGTGAGGTAATTTAAAGGAGTCATAAATATCTGATAGAAATGTGGGACCGTGTTGAGGCAGAATAGAGTTGGATTTTATGGACAGGACATGTTAGTGCAATGGATTCAAGCAACACCTGGAATTTCAATCCATTACCTCCATCTCACACCAGCTGTGTAAACCTAAGAAGGGACCGGCCGCGTAGTGGTTCTATTACTGGACCAGTAATCCAGAGTTATGAGTTAAAATCCCACTATGGCAGCTGGGGAATTTAAATTCAGTTCAATAAATCTGCAATAAAAAGCTGGAATCAGTAATGGTGATCATAAAAACCCATCTGGTGTACTGATGTTCTTTAAGGAAGGAAATCTTCCGCCCTTACCCGGTCTGGCCTATATGTGACTCCAAACCCACAGCAATGTGGTTGACTCTTAACTGCCCTCTGAAATGCCAGCTAGACACTCCGTTGTAAACAACCGCTACAAAAAACAATAATAAGAATAAAACTGGACGGACCACCCGTTACCGACCTCGGCACTGGCTACGGACATTACAACAGCACACCCAGTCCAGTCGACCCTGCAAAGTCTTCCTCACCAACAGAAACTAGGGTCTTGAACTTAAGGAAAGGTAACTTCGATGGTTTGAGGCGTGAATTGACTAGAATAGACTGGCAAATTATACTTAAAGGATTGACGGTGGATAGGCAATGGCAAACATTTAAAGATCACGTGGATGAACTTCAACAATTGTACATCCCTGTCTGGAGTAAAAATAAAATGGGGAAGGTGGCTCAACCGTGGCTAACAAGGGAAATTAAGGAAGTGTTGAATCCAAGGAAGAGGCATATAAATTGGCCAGAAAAAGCAGCAAACCTGAGGACTGGGAGAAATTTAGAATTCAGCAGAGGAGGACAAAGGATTTAATTAAGAGGGTAAAATAGAGTACGAGAGGAAGCTTGCTGGGAACATAAAAACTGACTGCAAATGTTTCTATAGATATGTGAAGAGAAAAAGATTAGTGAAGACAAACTTGGGTCCTTGCAGTCGGGTTCAGGTGAATTTATAATGGGGAACAAAGAAAAGGCAGACCAACTGAACATATACTTTGGTTCTGTCTTCACGAAGGAAGACACAAATAACTTTCTGGAAGTACTATGCCACCGAAGGTCTACTGAGAAGGAGGAACTGAAGGATATCCTTATTGGGCGGGAAATTGTGTTCGGGAAATTGATGGGATTGAAGGCCGATAAATCCCCAGGGCCTGATAGGCTGCATCCCAGAGTACTTAAGGAAATGGCCCGAGAAATAGTGGATGCATTGGTGATCATTTTCCAACATTCTATTGACTCTGGATCAGTTCCTATGGACTGGAGGGGAGCTAATGTAACACCATTTTCTAAAAAGGGAGGGAGAGAGAAAACGGGTAATTATAGACCGGTTAGCTTGACATCCGTAGTGGGGAAAATGTTGGAATCAATTATTAAAGATGAAATAGCAACGCGGTTGGAAAGCAGTGACAGGATCGGTCCAAGTCAGCATGGATTTATGAAAGGGAAATCATGCTTGACAAATTCTCTAGAATTTTCTGAGGATGTAACTGGTAGAGTGGACAAGGGAGAACCAGTGGATGTGGTGTATTTGGACTTTCAAAAGGCTTTTGACAAGAACCCACACGAGATTGTTGCGCAAAATTAAAGCACATGGTATTGGGGGTAATGTATTGACGTGGATAGAGAATTGATTGGCAGACAGGAAACAGAGAGTCGGGATAAACGGGTCCTTTTCAGAATGGCAGGCAGTGACTAGTGGGGTGCCGCAGGGTTCAGTGCTCAGACCCCAGCTATTTACAATATACATTAATGATTTAGATGAAGGAATTGAATGTAATATCTCCAAGTTTGCAGATGACACTAAGCTGGGTGGTGGTGTGAGCTGTGAGGAGAATGCTAAGAGGCTGCAGGGTGACTTGGACAGGTTAGATGAGTGGGCAAATGCATGACAGATGCAGTATAATGTGGTTAACTATGAGGTTGTCCACTTTGGGTGCAAAAACAGGAAGACAATATTATCTGAATGGTGACAGATTAGGAAAAGGGGAGGTTCAATGGGACCTGGGTGTCATGGTACATCAATCATTGAAATTTGGCATGCAGGTACAACAAGCGGTGAAGAAGGCAAATGGCATGTTGGCCTTCATAGCTCGGGGATTTGAGTATAGGAGCGGGGAGGTCTTACTGCAGTTGTACAGGGCCTTGGTGAGGCCACACCTGGAAAATTGTGTTCAGTTTTGGTCTCCTAATCTGAGGAAGGACGTTCTTGCTATTGGGGGAGTGCAGCGAAGGTTCACCAGATTGATTCCCGGGATGGCAGGACTGATATATGAGGAGAGACTGGATCAACTGGGCTTGTATCCACTGGAGTTTAGAAGAATGAGAGGGAATCTCATAGAAACATAGAAAATTCTGACGGGATTGGACAGGTTACAGGCAGGAAGAATGTTCCCGTTGCTGCGGAGTTCCAGAACCAGGGGTCACAGTCTAAGAATAAGGGGTAAGCCATTTAGGACCAAGATGAGGAGAAACTTCTTCACTCAGAGAATTGTGAACCTGTGGAATTCTCTACCGCAGAAAGTTGTTGAGACCAGTTCGTTAGATATATTCAAGAGGGAGTTAGATATGGCCCTTACGGCTAAAGGGATCATGGGGTATGGAGAGAAAGCAGGAAAGGGGTACTGAGGTGAATGATTAGCCATGATCTTATTGAATGGTGGTGCAGGCTCGAAGGGCCGAATGGCCTGCTCATGCAGCTAATTTTTATGTTTCTATGATTGCTAAAAATAGTAAAATATAAAAACCCATTAAACCGATCTATGTCGGTGGTTGATTTCAATTTGAAATAGCATCTATCGACCTAAGCCTCCCAATTTACTCGGCACCTGGTGTGCGTAGCATGTGTGACATTATTTCGCCTATACGTGAAGTGTGAGCAATTGCTCTTCCCTTTGAAAAATGAGCGCTGCAAAAAAAAAGAAACGTGGACAGTGAGCGGAATGCATAATATTTTTTCACCAACATGGACTCGAAGGCTGTCAGCCTGATTAGTCAGGAGAGCATCGCGTGTGCAAGGAGGACAATTTGAATCGCCATTTTTCGAGGAAACATCCTAATTATGGCAGCAACTTAACAACTGAGGAAAGAGCAAGGAAAGCTGAGCAAATCGCTACTAACTTAAAAGCTCAGCAAAACATTTTTGTGCGACAAGCTACAGTTCAGGAAGCTACAAAGGCAAGTTATGTTCTGGCGTTTAAAATCGCTAAACAAAATGAGCCTTTTGCTGAAGTGGTGTTTTTGAAAGACTGCATGGTCGTTGTTGCTGGCATGCTCTACCCCGAATACCCGCAAAAAATTGAGAAGATTAGTTTGTCACGAAGAACTATTACTCGTCATGTGGAAGTGATTGATGAAGACTTGCCTTCTGAGTTGAACAAGTTGTGTTTGTGTTCTGACTTGAGCAATACAGTTGTGTGGTAAAATGAACAAACAACTCAATGATGCAATTTTCTAACAGTGCATCTTTCAACAATATTATTTTAACGCAGTGTTGATTTTAAAACAAAGTTATGTTGTCCCTGTTTGAACATGAATTGTTTGTTTCTTGAGCATTTATGGCCCGTCTTGCAATTTCCATACCCAGATGTGGCCCCCAGACCGAAAAATTTGCCCACCCCTGCTTTAGACAAGGCTAAGCGATCTGACAATCAACGGATCAGTTCAAAGCTCTGCAGTCCTGCCAGATTCAGTCGTCAATGGTGGTGGACCATTAAACCACTAACGGGAGGAGGAGGCTCCATAAATAACCCCATCCTCAATGATGGTGGAACCTTGAGTGCAAAAGACAAGGCTGAAGCGTTTACAACCATCTTCAGCCAGAAGTGCCAAGCGAATGATCCATATCGGCCTCCTCCTGAGGTCCCCACCATCACAGAAGCCGGTCTTCAGCCAATTTTAATTCACTCCATGTGATATAAAGAAAGGACTGAGTGCACTGGATACAGCAAAGGCTCTGGGCCCTGACACCATCCTGGCTGTCGTGCTGAAGACTCGTGCTCCAGAACTAGCCGCGCCTCTAGCCAAGCTGTTCCAGTACAGCTACAACACTGGCATCTGTCAGACAATGTGGAAAACTGCCCAGGTATGTCATGTCCTCAAAAAGTAGGACAAATCCAATTTATCCAATTACCGCCCCATCAGTCTACTGTCAATCATCAGCAAAGTGATGTAAGGTGTCATCGACAGTGCTATCAAGTGGCACCTACTCACCAATAACCAGCTCACCGATGCTCAGTTTGGGTTCTGCCAGACCACTCGGCTCCAAACCTCATTACAGCCTTGGTCCAAACATGGACAAAAGAGCTGAATTCCAGAGGTGAGGTGAGAGTGACTGCCCTCGACATCAAGGCAACATTTGACCGAGTGAGGCATCAAGGAGCCCCAGTAAAACTGGAGTCGGTGGGACTCAGGGGTAAAACTCTCCACTGTCATACCCAGCACAAAGGAAGATGGCTCTGGAGGTTGGAGGTCAATCATCACAGCCCCAGGACATCGCTGCAGGAGTTCCTCAGGGCAGTGTCCTCGACCCAACCATCTTCAGCTGCTTCATCAATGACCTTCCGTCCATCATAAGGTCAGAAGTGGGGATGTTCGCTGATGACTGCACAGTGTTCAGTTCCATTCACAACTCCTCAGATAATGGAGCAGTCTGTGCCCGCATGCAGCAAGACCTGGACAACATTCAGGGTTGGGCTGATAAATGGCAAGTAACATTCATGCCACACAAGTGCCAGGCAATGACCATCTCCAACAAGCGAGAGTCTAACCACCTCCCCTTGACATTCAACGGCATTACCATCACCGAATCCCCCACCATCAACATCCTGGAGGTCACTATTGACCAGAAACTGGACCAGCCACATAAATACTGTAGCAACAAGAGCAGGTCAGAGGCTGGGTATTCTGCGGTGAGTGTCTCACCTCCTGACTCCCCAAAGCCCTTCCACTATTTACAAGGCACAAGTCAGGAGTGTGATGGAATACTCTCCACTTGGCTTTATTAGCCAAGGCATAGAATACAAAAGCAGGGAGGTTATGCCTCTACCACCCTTTCAGGCAGTGAGTTCCAGACACCCACCACCCTCTGGATGGAAAGAAAATCCCCCTCAAATCCCCTCTAAACCTACCAATTACTTTTAATCTATGCCCCCTGGTTGTTGACCCCTCTGCAAAGGGAAATAGGTCCTTCCTATCCACTGTGTCTAGCCGCCTCGTAATTCTATACACCTCAATTCGGTCTCTCCTCAGCCTCCTCTGTTCCAAAGAAAACAATCCCAGCCTATCCAATCTTTCCTCATAGCTACAATTTTCCAGTCCAGGCAACATCCAGTAAATCTCCTCTGTACCCTCTCTAGTGCAATCACATCTTTCCTTTAATGTGGTGACCAGAACTGCACGCAGTACTCCAGCTGTGGCCTAACTAGTGTTTATACAGTTCAAACATAACCTCCCTGCTATTATATCCAATGGCTTGGCTAATAAAGACAAGTATCCCATATGCTGCCTTCACCACCTTATCTACCTGTCCTGCTACCTTCAGTGATCTGTGGACATACACTCCAAGGTCCCTCTGTTCCTCTGCACTTCTCAGTGTCCTACCATTTATTGTGTACCTTGTGTATCTTGCTTTGTTAGCCCTCCCCAAATGCATCACCTCACACTTCTCCGGATTGAATTCCATTTGAGACTGTTCTGCCCACCTGACCAGTTCATTGATATCTTCCTGCAGTCTACAGCTTTCTTCTTCATTATCAACCACACAGCCAATTTTTGTATAATCTGCAAACTTCTTAATCATACTCCACACATTCAAGTCTAAATCATTGATATATACCACAAAAAGCAAAGGACCTAGTGCTGAGCCCTGCAGAACCTCACTGGAATCAGCCTTCCCATCACAAAAACACCCAGCCACCATTACACGAGAAGGAAAGACTGTAAGAGAAGGGATAACCATCCGTGGCTAACTAAGGAAATGAGGAATAGTATCAGATTGTAAACAAGGGCATATAATGTGGCCAAGATCAGTGGGAGGCCAGAAGATTGGGAAGCTTTTAAAAGCCAGCAATGACTGACTAAAAAAATTATAACGAGAGGGAAGATAGATTATGAAAGTAAACTAGCACGAAATCTAAAACAGATAGTAAGAGTTTCTACAGGTACATAAGAAGGAAATGTTGGTCCCCTGGAGGATGAGACTGGGGAATTAATAATGGAGAACAGGGAAATGGCAGAGACTTTGAACAAATATTTTGTATCGGTCTTCATGGTAGAAGAGACTAAAAACATCCCAATAGTGGATAATCAAGGGGCTATAGGGAGAGAGGAAATTAATACAATCATTATCACTAATGAAGTAGTACTCGGTAAAATAATGGGACTAAAGGCGGACAAGTCCCCTGGACTGATGCCTTACATCTTAAAAGAAGTGGCTGCAGAGATAGTGGATGCATTGGTTGTAAGCTACCAAAATTCCCTGGATTCTGGGGCGGTCCCAGAGGATTGGAAAATCGTAAATGTAACGTCCTATTTTAAAAAGGAGGCAGACAAAAAGCAGGATTCTATGGACCAGTTAGCCTCACATCTTGTGGTTAGGAAAATGCTGGAATCCATTATTAAGGAAGCAGTAGCAGGGCATTTGGAAAAACATAATTCAATCAAACAGAGCCAGCATGTTAGCCTTTATTGCAAGGGGGATGGAGTATAAAAGCAGAGAAGTCCTGCTACAACTGTACAGGGTATTGGTGAGGCCACACCTGGAGTACTGTGTACAGTTTTGGTTTCCGTATTTAAGGAAGGATATACTTGCATTGGAGGCTGTTCAGAGAAGGTTAACTCGGTGGATTCCGAGATGAGGGAGTTGACTTATGAAGATAGGTTGAGTAAGTTGGGCCTATCCT
Source organism: Pristiophorus japonicus (assembly GCF_044704955.1). Taxonomy (NCBI): domain Eukaryota; kingdom Metazoa; phylum Chordata; class Chondrichthyes; family Pristiophoridae; genus Pristiophorus; species Pristiophorus japonicus. The sequence goes on from NC_091977.1 coordinate 543,860,009, forward strand.
CATTGGAGTTCAGAAGAATGCGAGGTGATCTTATTGAAACATATAAGATAATGAATGGGCTCGACAAGATGGATGCAGAGAGGATATTTCCACTGATAGGGGAAACTAAAACTAGAGGACATGGTCTCAGAATAAGGGGCCGCCCATTTAAAACTGAGATGAGGAGAAATTTCTTCTCTGAGGGTTGTAAATCTTTGGAATTCTCTGCCGCAGAGAGCTGTGGAAGCTGGGGCATTGAATATATTTAAGGCGGAGATAGACAGATTTTTGAGTGATAAGGGAAGAAAGGGTTATGGGGAGCGGGCAGGGAAGTGGAGCTGAGTCCATGATCAGATCAGCCATGATCTTATTAAATGGCGGAGCAGGCTCGAGGGGCTAGATGGCCTACTCCCTCTCCTATTTCTTATGTTCTAATATACCCTTTGCTTGCTGCCTCTGAGCCACTTTGCCCTGGATCCCATGGGCTTTTTCTTTCATGACCAGTCTTTCATGTGGGACCTTATCAAAAGCCTTGCGAAAATCCTTCTAGACTACATCAAATGTACTACTCTCATCGACCCTCCTTGTTACCTGATCAAAAAATTCAGTCGTTAGTGAGACACTACCTTCCCATAACAAATCGACGCTGACTGTCCTTGATTAATCCATGTCTTTCTAAATGAAAATTTATCCTGTCCCTCAGAATTTTTTCTAATCATTTTCCCACCACAGGTTAGGCTGACTGGTCTGTAATTACTCGGTCTATCCCTTTCTCCCTTTTTAAACAACGGTACCACATTAGCAGTCTTCCAGCACCACACCTGTAGCCAGAGAGATTGGAAAATGATGGTCGGAGCCTTTGCTATTTCCTCTCTTGCTTCTTTTAATAGCCTGGTATACATTTCATCCGGGCCTGGGAATTTATCCTCTTTCAAAAATGCTTAACCCCTGAATACTTCCTCATTGTTTATTTCATCTAATATTTCACATTAATCCTCCAAAATTGCAATGTCTGCATCATCCCTCTCTTTTGTGAAAACAGGCGCAAAGTATTCATTAAGAACCGTACCCACGTCTTCTGGCTCCACACACAGGTTACTTTCATGGTCTTTCATTGACCCCACTCTTCCTTTCGTTATCCTATTGCTATTTATAAAACATCTTTGGGTTTGCCTTAATTTTACTTGCCAATATTTTTTCATGCTCTCTCTTTGCTTTCATAATTTCCTTTTTAATTTCATCCCCTGCACTTTCTATACTCTTCTACGGTTTCTGCAGTATTGAGCCCTCGGTATCTGTCAGAAGCCTTTCTTTATCCTACCCTATATCTCCCTTGACATCTAGGGGCTTTAATTCCATGCTTTTATTTTAAGGGAACATACTTGCTCTGAGCCCTCACAATCTCCTCCTTGGATGCTTCCCACTGCTCTGACATGGATTTACCTTCAAGTAGCTGTTTCCAGTCCAGTTTGGCTAAATCTATATTAATGATTTGGATGAAGGGACCGAGTGTAATGTAGCCAAGTTTGTTGATGATTCAAAGATGGGTGGACAGCAAGTTGTGAGGAGGACACAAAAAAGCTGCAAAGTGATATAGACAGGCTAAATGAGTGAGCAAAAAATTGGCAGATGGATTATAGGGGTCAAGTTTCGGGCCGCGCCTAGAACGGCGCAGCCCTGCAAGCCACGTCTGATTTCTGCGCTCAAAACCGTGTCTAAAACCTACCTCAGTATTCTCCCCGCCACTGGTACATTCCAGGCCCTTGGCGCAGCGCAGCACAAGGGTTCGGGGGCGGGGCCAGGTCCCGGTGCTCATGCGTGTGAGAGTATGTGGGAGGGGCCTGAAGCACAACGCCCCTTGCCCTGGCCGAATGGGCTCACTGGGGCGGCAAAGATCGGACTCAGGCCTCCATCCTCTTCAGCTCTTGCTCCGGCTCGCCCCGCCCCCCCCCCACCCCGTTCAGCTCCCGCTCCGCTCCGGCTCCCTTCCCCTCCCCCCCCCCCCCCCCCACCCCCTTCAGGTCCGATCTGCTCCGCTCACTCCCCTCACCCCCCCACGTCCTGGCAGGGCCCACCCGCCTGAAATCTTGCTGGGGGCGCCCGAAGTCTTCGGCCCGGCTTCCTCTTGTCGGCCGGGCCCATTCAGCCTCCCCCCTCCCTCCGCTCCTCCCTCCCTCCCTCCCTCCCTCCCCCCTCCCTCCTCTCTTCCCCACTCTCCTCCCCCCTCCCTCCTCCCTCTCCCTCGCTCCCTCCCTCCCTCCGCTCCTCCCTCCCTCCCCTCCTCCCTCCCTCCCTCCTCCCCTCCCTCCCTCCCTCCTCTCCTCCCTCCCTCCCTCCTCTCCTCCCCCCTCCCTCCTCCCTCTCCCTCGCTCCCTCCCTCCCTCCCTCCCTCTCCCTCCTCCCTCCCTCCCTCCTCCCTCTACCTCCTCCCTCCCTCCCTCACTCCCTCTCCCCCCTCCCTCCGCTCCTCCCCACTCCTCTTCTCCCTCCCTCCCTCCCTCCCTCTTCTCCCCCCCTTCTCCTCTCCCCCTCCCTCCTTCTCCTCTCTCCCCCTCCCTCCCTCTCCTCTCCCCCCCCATCCCTCCCTCCCTCTCCTCTCCCCCCCATCCCTCCCTCCCTCTCCTCTCCCCCCTCCCTCCCTCTCCTCTCCCCCCTCCCTCCCTCTCCTCTCCCCCTCCCTCCCTCTCCTCTCCCCCTCCCTCCCTCTCCCCCCATCCCTCCCTCCCTCTCCTCTCCCCCTCCCTCCCTCTCCTCTCCCCTCCCTCCCTCTCCTCTCCCCCTCCCTCCCTCTCCTCTCCCCCTCCCTCCCTCTCCTCTCCCCCTCCCTCCCTCTCCTCTCCCCCTCCCTCCCTCTCCTCTCCCCCCTCCATCCCTCTCCTCTCCCCCTCTCTCTCCTCTCCCCGTCCCTCCCCTCTCCCTCTCCTTCCTCCCCTCCCCTCTCCCTCCTCTCCTCCCTCCCTTCTCTCCGCCCTCTCCCCACCCTTCACTGACAGAGAGAGAGAGACACTGGGGGGGGCCCTGTCCCAGCACGCTGTTGGAGCGCTCCCAGTGCTGCAGTCGGTGAGTAGAAACGTATATTGATATTTAAAAAAAATATATTTTAAATTTTTTTTGATTGATTTATTGGTTGATCTATTGATCATTTATTATTGATGATGGCTCTTTATTTGTAAAAGTGATGTGTTTCATGTTTGTAAACTCCCCCCTTCTAAGCGTAGGCAAGGTTTTTCTGGGCGTACAAAAATCTAACTTACTCCATTCTAAGTTAGTTTGGAGTAAGTTTTTGCTGCCTAAACTTGCAAAACAGGTGTGAGTGGCTGGACACGCCCCCTTTTGGAAAAAAATCTGTTCTAAAATGAAACTATTGTAACTCACTAGAACAGCATTCTAAACTAGTTGCTCCAAAAAAATAGGAGCATCTCAGGCTGAAACTTGACCCCATAATGTGGGAAAATGTGAGGTTATCCACTTTGGCAGAAAAAAATAAAAAAGCAAATTATAAGTTCAATGGAGAACAATTGCAAAGTGCTGCAGTACAGAGGGATCTGGAGGTCCTTGTGCATGAAATACAAACAGTTAGTCTGCAGGTACAGCAAGTGATCAGGAAGGCAAATGGAATGTTGGCCTTTATTGCAAGGGGGATGGAGTATAAAAGCAGGGAAGTCCTGCTACAACTGTACAGGGTATTGGTGAGGTCACACCTGGAGTACTGTGTACATTTTTGGTCTCCTTATCTAAGGAGAGATATACTTGCATTGGAGGCTGTTCAGAGAAGGTTCACGAGGCTGATTCCTGAGATGAAGGGTTTGACTTATGAAGATAGGTTGGGCTTATACTCGTTGGAGTTTAGAAGAATGAGAGATGATCTTATTGAAACATAAGATAATGAAGGGGCTCGACAAGGTAGATGCCGAGAGGATGTTTCCATTTGTGGGGGAATCTAGAACTAGGGGGCATAGTTTCAGAATAAGGAGTCGCCCATTTAAAACTGAGATGAGGAGGAATTTCTCCTCTGAGGGTTGTGAATCTGTGGAATTCTCTGCCCCAGAGAGCTGTGGTGGCTGGGTCATTGAATATATTTAAGGCGGAAATAGACAGATTTTTGAGTGATAAGGAGTAAAGGGTTATGGGGAACGGGAGCTGAGTCCATGATCAGATCAGCCATGATTTTATTAAATGGCGGAGCAGGCTCGAGGGGCCGAATGGCCTACTCCTGCTCCTATTTCTTATGTTCTTAAATCACATCTCAGCGTAATAAAATTTGCTTTTCCCCAATTGAGAACTTTTATTCCTGGTCTATTTTTGTCCTTTTCCATAACTATGCTAAATCTAACTGAATTGTTCTTCCACTTTTACCCCTTCCACGTGCCCATTCCCTAAAACTAAGTCCAGAACTGCCCCCTCCTTTGTTGAGCTTGCTGTGAACTGGCTAAAAAAGTTCTCCTGAATGCATTTTAAGAATTCTGCTCCCTCTATACCTTTCACACTAATTCTATCCCAGTTAATATTGGGGTAGTTGAAAACCCCTACTCTTACTGCCTTATAGTTCCTGCACTTCTCAGAAATTTGCCTATATATTTGTTCTTCTATCTCCCTCTGTTTGGAGGTCTATAGTACACTCCCAGCAGTGTGATCGCTCCTTTTTTGTTCTTCACTTCAACCAATATGGCCTCATTTGATGATCCTTCCAACATGTCATCCCTCCTCACAGCTGTAATAGTTTCTTTAATCAATACTGCGATCCACCTTTTTTTATCCCTCTCTATCCCGTCTGAAAACCCTGCAACCAGGAATGTTGAGCTGCCATGTCTCAGTAATAGCTCATCATCATAGGCCCTCGAAGCGAGGATGCGAGGATGACTTGCCTCCAAGCCGAAAAGGAATGAGGTCACAGGTGTTTCAATGAAGGACCTAATATTCCAGGTCCTGAACTGCATGTTGAAGGGTGGAAGATGCCTGTGGGTGGATTTTTTTAACGTGAGGTGGCCGTCGCACACCAGCCACCACACGGACTTGACAGAGCTAGGTCTTGGTCCAGTGGCAAGGGTTAACCAAGACGACTGGAGACCAGCTCTACTGCACGGGCCTAGTGCGCTCACATATCGCAGTCTGGGCTGGCCCGTGCTGCCCCTGGGCCTTGCAGTAATAGCTATAATATCATACTCCCACGTGTCTATCTGTGCCCTCAGCTCATCTGCCTTATTCCCCAGACTCCTTGCATTAAACTACCATTTTGCACTGCCAAACTCCTTTGTTAAACACTCACTCCCTCCACCACCGGCGCCCCCTGGCTGCAGTGTGTACCATCTACAAGATGCTCTGCAGCAACTCGCCAAGGCTTCTTCGACAGCACCTCTCAAACCCGTGACCTCTACCCCCTAGAAGGACAAGGGCAGCAAGCGCATGGGAACACCACCACCTCCACATTCCCCTCCCAAGTCACACACCATCCTGACTTGGAAATATATCGGCCGTTCCTTCATCGTCGCTGGGTCAAGATCCTGGAACTCCCTCCCTAACAGCACTGTGGGAGCACCTTCACCACACGGACTGCAGCGGTTCACCACCACCTTCTCAAGGGCAATTAGTAATGGGCAATAAATGCCAGCCTTAGCGACACCCGCATCCCATGGATGAATAATTTAAAAAAAGATACCTTTGCAGAAAACGTGATTCTTGTTGGGTAAGGCCACCAAGGCGGGTAAATGGAGTTGAGGTACAAATCAGCCATGATCTGATTGAATGGTGAAACAGGTTCGAGAAGCTGAATGAACTCCTCCTGTTCCTATGTTCCCAAATGTTTTACAGCTGTCAGCATGGAGAGGGAAGCTCCTTGTTAAGATAAGAGGGACTGAATGTTTTGGATTTACAAAGTGTCCTTGAATAAGCGACTGTGATAACAGTAAGCTTTTGATGGCAAATTTTTTGTGAAGCAGTTTCTTTCTGCATCTCATTCTTTGATACATTTGTGAAGATTTTGCATTTTGTACATTTAAATGCACACACTGCCTGTTCCTGCATGATTTTCCCTCAGTTTCTCTTAGTGTCAGCCGTGGCTCAGTGGGAGGCACTCTCACCACTGAGTCAGGAGGTTGTGGGTTCAAGTACCACTCCACAGACTTGAGCACACAAATCTAGGCCGACACTCCCAGTGCAGTGCTGAGGGAACGCCGCACTGTCGTCCTTCAGATGAGACGGTAAACCGAGGCCCCGTCTGCCCCCTCAGGTGGACGTAAAAGATCCCATGGCACTATTCGAAGACGATTAGGTGAGTTCTCCCCAGTGTCCTGGGCCAATATATATCTCTCAATCAACATCACTAAAAACAGATTAACTGTTCATTATCACGTTGCTGTTTGTGGGAGCTTGCTGTGCACAAATTGGCTGCCGTGTTTCCTACATTACAACAGTGACTACATTTCAAAATGACTTTATTGGTTCTGAAGTGCCTGGGGTGGTGGAAGGTGCTCTTTTTTTGGAGAGGATGTAACTGTGCACTTCAAAAAAAAGTTGTCGATTGAATGTGTGGCACTTCGGAATGTTGCTGAGAGATGGGATTGAGTGGCCCGACCTGGTGCGTGTGTGTGTATGCAACAATGACCGCGAACACGATTGGTTTGGGCCATGAAGTCCTCCGAGGTTATATAAAGTGTTGATGCTTGGACTATTGACTCACGTTCTGAAGAAGGTAGCAGTGGTGCGTTATCTCCAAACTTGAGGAGGGAAAGCTTGAACTAAAATATTCAGGGTAGGAATAAAATCTGATGTTGAAGAAAGAAAGACTTGTTACGTATCCATCTTTTCACAGCTCCCAGAAACAGCCATGAACTTATGCTATATCGATTGTTGTTAATCAAGCAAAAGTGGCAGCTATTGATACACAGCAAGACCCCTGCAGCTGTAGTGCCAAGAATAGCCAGCTAATCTGCTCTCCAATATACGACAACATGAGAATGCTGCTGCCTGAGTAATTAACTTCCATGCATTTTTAAAAATAAATTTTCGGGGATATGGGCAAGGTCGCCATTTATTGCCCGTCCTGGGTTGTTTTTCGGAGGAGGGTGATGGGCCCACAGAGCAGTTTGATACGGCTTGCTGGGTCACTTCAGAGGGCAGTGTGACGAGACACATACGGGCCAGACCGGGTAAGGACGGCAGGTTTCAAATCTCGCCCATGACTTCACCCTCTGCGTTCTTCCAGCGCTCTGGCCTCTTATACATCCCTGAATCCCTTTGCCACACCCTCGGCTGACTCATTTCACTCCCGAAATCTCTCCGCCTCTCCACCTCTATCTCCTATTTTAAGATGCTCTTTAAAACCCACCTCTGCAAGCTTTTAGTCACTCCTCCTAATCCTCTTCTTTGGCTCTGTGTCAGTTGTCATTTATTAAGCTCCTGTGAAGAGCTTTGGGACATTTTTATAGAATCATAGAAGTTTACAGCACGGAAGGAGGCCATTCGGCCCATTGTGTTGGTGCCGGCCGACAAAGAGCTCCCCAGCCTAATCCCACTTTCCAGCTCTCGATCCGTAGCCCTGTAGGTTACCGCACTTCAGGTGCACATCCAAGTACTTTTTAAATGTGGTGAGGGTTTCTGCCTCTACCACCCTTTCAGGCCGTGAGTTCCAGACCCCCACCACCCTCTGGGTGAAGAAAATTTTGTCTCAAATCCCCTCTAAACCTTCTACCAATTACTTTAAATCTATGCCTCCTGATTGTTGACCCCTCTGCTAAGGGAAATAGGTCCATCCTATCCACTCTATCTAGGCCCCTCATAATTGTATACAACTCGATTAGGTCTCCTCTCAGCCTCCTCTGTTCCAAAGAAACCCCAGCCTATCCAATCTTTCCTCACAGCTAAAATTCTCCAGTCCAGGCAACATCCTCGTAACTCTCCTCTGTATCCTCTCTAGTGCAATCACATCCTTCCTGTAATGTGGTGACCAGAACTGCACGCAGTACCCCAGCTGTGGCCTAAATAGTATTTTATACAGTTCAAGCATAACCTCCCTGCTCTTGTATTCTATGCCTCGGTTAATAAAGGCAAGTATTCCATATGCCTTCTTAACCACCTTATCTACCTGTCCTGCTACCTTCAGGAATCTGTGGACATGCACTCCAAGGTCCCTTTGTTTCTCTACACATCTCAGTGTCCTACCATTTAATGTGTATTTCCTTCCCTCCCCAAATGCATTACCTCACACTTCTCCGGATTGAATTCCATTTGCCACTGTTCTGCCCACCTGACCAGTACATTGATATCTTCCTGCAATCTACAGCTTTCTTCTTCATTATCCTTCACACAGACTACGTCAACATCATCTGCAAACTTCTTAATCATACCCCCTATATTCAAGTCTAAATCATTGATAGATACCACAAAAAGCAAGGGACCTAATACTGAGCCCTGTGGAACCCCACTGGAAACAACCTTCCAGTCACAAAAACACCCATCAATCATTACCCTTTGCTTCTTACCTCTGAGCCAATTTTGGATCCAACTTGCCACTTTGCCCTGGATCCCATGGGCTTTTACTTTTGTGACCAGTCTGCCATATGGGACCTTACCAAAAGCCTTGCTGAAATCTAGATAGACGACATCAAACGCACTGCCCTCATCAACCTTCCTTGTTACCTCCTCAAAAAATGTAATCAAATTAGTCAGACCCGACCTTCCCTTAACAAATCCATGCTAACTGTTCTTGATTTCCTATATTAAAGGCACTATATAAATGCAGATTGTTGCTGTAAAGGACATTATTTGAACCAATTTGAGCCAATTGGGTTTTATGACGATGCCATAGCTCTGATCACAGCGTGTAAACCAATCTGGGTTTGACTGGGAGTTATGTATCAGCCATGGGAGTGGGAGATTGGTGGTGTTGGCCGTGCTTTGGTCCTGTAATCTGGGAAGGTGCAGTGTGGGACAATCTCTCCAGATGGGTCAGGGTGAAATGAACAGAAGATTTCAAAAGCACAAATCCGCAGATTCTGTAAATATGAAACAAATGGTGGGAAGACTCTGGGTCAGACCCACAGCTGTGAACAGAGGTGAAAGGTTAACGTTTCAGGTATAATCCTTCGTTACAACTGATGGATGTTACAGTTTGAGAATTTGAATTCTGTTTTTAAAAATCAGGGAATAAAAAGCTGGTCTCAGTAAAAGTGACCACGAAGCTAAGCTGTTGGATTGTTGTAAAAGCCCAACTGGTTCACTCGTGTCCTTTAGGGAAGGAAACCTGCCGTCCTTGCATCCCAAGAGTGGATAATCAAAGGGTTATAGAGTGGGGGGGGGGGGGTGGACTTAATACAATCATTATCACTAATGAAGAAGTACTCGGTAAAATAATGGGACTAAAGGCAGACAAGTCCCCTGAACCTGTTGCCTTACATCCTCGGGTCTTAAGAGAAGTGGCTGCAGAGATAGTGGATGCATTGGTTGTAATTACCAAAATTCTCTGGAATCTGGGCGATCCCAGAAGATTGGAAAACCGCAAATGTAACGTCACTATTTTAAAAAAAGGAGGCAGGCAAAAAGCAGGAAACTATAGCCTGACTTCTGTCATTGCGAAAATGCTGGAGTCCATTATTAAGGAAGCAGTAGCGGGACATTTGGAAAAGCATGAGTCAATTGAGCAGAGTCAGCATGGTTTTATGAAATGGGAAATCATGTTTGACAAATTTGCTGGAGTTCTTTGAGGATGTAACTAGCAGGATGGATAAGGGGGAATCAGTGGATGTGGTGTATTTGGATTTCCTGAAGGCATTCGATAAGGTGCCACATAAAAGGATACTGCACAAGATAAAAGCTCACGGGGTTGGGGGTAATATATTAGCATGCTTGGAGGATTGGTTAACTAACAGAAAACATAGAAACATAGAAAATAGGTGCAGGAGTAGGCCATTCGCCCCTTCGAGCCTGCACCACCATTCAATAAGATCATGGCTGATCATTCACCTCAGTACCCCTTTCCTGCTTTCTCTCCATACCCCTTGATCCCTTTGGCCGTAAGGGCCATATCTAACTCCCTCTTGAATATATCCAATGAATCGGCATCAACAACTCTCTGCGGTAGAGAATTCCACAGGTTAACAACTCTCTGAGTGATGAAGTTTCTCCTCATCTCAGTCCTAAATGGCTTACCCCTTATCCTTAGACTGTGTCCCCTGGTTCTGGACTTCCTCAACAACGGGAACATTCTTCCCGCATCGAACCTGTCCAGTCCCGTCAGAATCTTTTATGTTTCTATGAGACCCCCTCTCATCCTTCTAAACTCCAGTGTATAAAGGCCCAGTTGATCCAGTCTCTCCTCATGTGAGTTCCACCATCCTGGGAATCAGTCTGGTGAATCTTCGCTGCACTCCCTCAATAGCAGGAATGTCTTTCCTCAGATTAGGAGATCAAAACTGAACACAATATTCCAGGTGAGGCCTCACCAAGGCCCTGTGCAACTGCAGTAAGACTTCCCTGCTCCTATACTCAAATCCCCTAGCTATGAAGGCCAACAGACCATTTGCCTTCTTCACCGCCTGCTGTACCTGCATGCCAACTTTCAATGACTGATGAAGCATGACACCCAGGTCTCATTGCACCTCCCCATTTCTTAATCTGCCGCCATTCAGATAATCTGCCTTCGTCCTCCTCACAGCTCACACCGCCACCCAGTTTAGTGTCATCTGCAAACTTGGAGATATTACACTCAATTCCTTCATCTAAATCATTAATGTATATTGTAAAGAGCTGGGGTCCCAGCACTGAGCCCTGCGGCACTCCACTAGTCACTGCCTGCCATTCTGAAAAGGACCCGTTTATCCCGACTCTCTGTTTCCTGTCTGCCAACCAGCTCTCTATCCACGTCAGTACATTACCCCCAATACCATGTGCTTTGATTTTGCACACCAATCTCTTGTGTGGGACCTTGTCAAAAGCCTTTTGAAAATCCAAATACACCACATCCACTGGTTCTCCCTTGTCCACTCTACTAGTTACATCCTCAAAATATTCTAGAAGATTTGTCAAGCATGATTTCCCTTTCATAAATCCATGCTGACTTGATCGATCCTGTCACTGCTTTCCAAATGTTCTGCTATTTCATCTTTAATAATTGATTCCAGCATTTTTCCCACGACTGATGTCAGGCTAACCGTTTTCTCTCTCCCTCCTTTTTTAAACAGTGGTGTTACATTAGCTACCCTCCAGTACATAGGAACTAATCCAGACTGTTGGAAAATGATCACCAATGCATCCACTATTTCTATGGCCACTTCCTTAAGTACTCTGGAATGCAGACCATTAGGCCCTAGGGATTTATCGGCCTTCAATCCCATCAATTTCCCTAACACAATTTCCCGCTTTATAAGGATATCCTTCAGTTCCTCCTCCTCACTAGACCCTTGGTCCACTAGTATTTCCGGAAGGTTATTTGTGTCTTCTTTTGTGAAAACAGAACCAAAGTATTTGTTTAACTGGTCCGCCATTTCTTTGTTCCCCATTATAAATTCACCTGAAACTGACTGCAAGGGACCTATGTTTGTTTTCACTAATCTTTTTCCCTTCACATATCTATAGAAGCTTTTGCAGTCAGTTTTTATGTTCCCAGCAAGCTTCCTCTCATACTCTATTTTCCCCCTCTTAAATAAACTCTTTGCCCTTCTTTGCTGTATTGCAAAATTCTCCCAGTCCTCAGGTTTGCTGCTTTTTCTGGCCAATTTATATGCCTCTTCCTTGGATTTAACACTATCCTTAATTTCCCTTGTTAGCCACGGTTGAGCCACCTTCCCCGTTTTATTTTTACGCCAGACAGGGATGTACAATTGTTGAAGTTCATCCATGTGATCTTTAAATGTTTGCCATTGCCTATCCACCATCAACCCTTTAAGTATCACTCACCAGTCTATTCTAGCCAATTCACGCCTCATACCATCGAAGTTACCTTTCCTTAAGCTTAGGACCCTAGTTTCTGAATGAACTGTGTCACTCTCCATCTTAATAAAGAATTCTACCATATTTGTGGTCACTCTTCCCTCAGGGGCCTCGCACAACAAGATTGCTAATTAGTCCCTTCTCGTTACACATCACCCAGTCTAGGATGGCCAGCCCTCTAGTTGGTTCCTCGACATATTGGTCTAGAAAACCATCCCTAATACACTCCAGGAAATCCTCCACCACCGCATTGCTACCAGTTTGGTTAGCCCAGTCAATATGTAGATCAAAGTCGCCCATGATAACTGCTGTACCTTTATTGCACGCATCCCTCATTTCTTGTTTGATGCTGTCCCCAACCTTACTACTACTGTTTGATGGTCTGTACACAACTCCCACTAGCGTTTTCTGCCCTTTGATATTCCGTAGCTCCACGCATACCGATTCCAAGCTAATGTCCTTCCTTACTATTGCATTAATTTCCTCTTTAACCAGCAACGCCACCCCACCTCCTTTTCCCTGTCTATTCTTCCTAAATGTTGAATGCCCCTGGATGTTGAGTTCCCAGCCTTGGTCACCCTGGAGCCATGTCTCCATGATGCCAATTACATCATACCCGTTAACTGCTATCTGCGCAGCTATCGTCCACCTTATTTCGAATACTCCTCGCATTGAGGCACAGAGCCTTCAGGCTTGTCTTTTTATCACCCTTTGCCCCTTTTGAATTTTGCTGTAATTTCACCCTTTTTGCTTTTTGCCTTAGGTTTCTCTGCCCTCCACTTTTACTTTTCTTCTTTCTATCTTTTGCTTCTGCCTCCATTCTACTTCCCTCTGCCTCCCTGCATAGGTTCCCATCCCCCTGTCATATTAGGTTAACCCTCCCCAACAGCACTCGCAAACACTCCCCCTACGACATTGGTTCCGGTCCTGCCCAGGTGCAGACCGTCCGGTTTGTACTGGTCCCACCTCCCCCAGAACCGGTTCCAATGTCCCAGGAATTTGAATCCCTCCCTTGTGCACCACTCCTCAAGCCACGTAATCATCTGCGCTATCCTGCGATTCCTACTCTGACTAGCACGTGGCACTGGTAGAAATCCTGAGATTACTACTTTTGAGGTCCTACTTTTTAATTTAGCTCCTAGCTCCCTAAATTCGTCTTGTAGCACCTCATGCCGTTTTTTACCTATATCGTTGGTACCTATATGCACCACGACAACTGGCTGTTCACCCTCCCTCTTCAAAATGTCCTGCACCTGCTCCGACACATACTTGACCCTTGCACCAGGGAGGCAACATACCATCCTGGAGTCTCGGTTGCGGCCGCGGAAACGCCTATCTATTCCTCTTACAGTAGAATCCCCTATCACTATCGCTCTCTCACTCTTTTTCCTGCCCTGTGCAGCAGAGCCACCCACGGTGCCATGAACTTGGCTGTTGCTCCCTTCCCCTGATGAGTCATACCCCTCAACAGTACCCAAAGTGGTGTATCTGTTTTGCAGGGGGATGACCGCAGGGGACCCCTGCACTACCTCCCTTCGTCCTGTTGGTCACCCATTCCCTATCTGGCTGTATACCCTTTATCTGCGGTAAGACCAGAGAGTCGGGATAAATGGGTCATTTTCCAGTTGGAAATCAGCAACTAGTGGGGTGAACATAAGAATTAGGAACAGGAGTAGGCTATCTAGCCCCTCGAGCCTGCTCCGCCATTCAACAAGATCATGGCTGATCTGGCCGTGGACTCAGCTCCACTTACCCGCCCGCTCCCCGTAACCCTTAATTCCCTTCTTGGCTAAAAATCTATCTATCTGTGATTTGAATACATTCAATGAGCTAGCCTCAACTGCTTCCTTGGGCAAAGAATTCCACAGATTCACAACCCTCTGGGAGAAGAAATTCCTTCTCAACTCGGTTTTAAATTGGCTCCCCCGTATTTTGAGGCTATGCCCCCTAGTTCTAGTCTCCCCGACCAGTGGAAACAACCTCCCTGCCTGCATCTTGTCTATCCCTTTCATTATTTTAAATGTTTCTATAAGATCACCCCTCATCCTTCTGAACTACAGAAGTGCCGCAGGGATCAGTGCTGGTTCCTCAACTATTTACAATCTATATTAATGACTTGGATGAAGGGACCAAGTGTAATGTGGACAAGTTTGCTGATGATACAAAGATGGATGGGAAAGCAAATTGTGAGGAGGACACAAAAAATCTGCAAACGGATATAGACAGGCTAAGTGAGTGGGCAAACATTTGGCAGATAGAGTATAATGTGGGAAAATGTGAGGTTATCCACTTTGGCTGAAATAATAGAAAAGCAAATTATAATTTAAATGGAGAAAAATTGCAACGTGCTGCAGTATAGAGAGACCTGGGGGTCCTTGTGCATGAAACACAAAAAGTGAGTATGCAGGTACAGCAAGTAATCAGGAAGGCAAATGGAATGTTGGCCTTTATTGCAAAAGGGATGGAGTATAAAAGCGGAGAAGTCCTGCTATAACTGTACAGGGTATTGGTGAGGCCACACCTGGAGTACCGCGTACAGTTTTGGTCTCTGTATTTAAGGAAGGATATACTTGCATTGGAGGCTGTTCAGAGAAGGTTCACTAGATTGGTTCCGGAGATGAGGGGATTGACTTATGAAGTTAAGTTGAGTAGGTTGGGCCTCGACTCATTCAAATTCAAAAGAATGAGAGGTGATCTTATTGAAACTTATAAGATAAGGTGAATGTAGAGAGGATGTTTCCACTGATAGGGGAAACTTAAACTAGGGGATATAGAAACATAGAAAATAGGTGCAGGAGTAGGCCATTCAGCCCTTCGATCCTGCACCACCATTCAATGAGTTCATGGCTGAACATGCAACTTCAGTACCCCCTTCCTGCTTTCTCGCCATACCCCTTGATCCCCCGAGTAGTAAGGACTTCATCTAACACCCTTTTGAATATATTTAATCAATTGGCCTCAACTACTTTCTGTGGTAGAGAATTCCACAGGTTCACCACTCTCTGGGTGAAGAAGTTTCTCCTCATCTCGGTCCTAAATGGCTTACCCCTTATCCTTAGACTGTGACCCCTGGTTCTGGACTTCCCCAACATTGGGAACATTCTTCCTGCATCTAACCTGTCTAAACCCGTCGGAATTTTAAATGTTTCTATGAGGTCCCCTCTCATTCTTCTGAACTCCAGTGAATACAAGCCCAGTTGATCCAGTCTTTCTTGATAGGTCAGTCCCGCCATCCCGGGAATCAGTCTGGTGAATCTTCGCTGCACTCCCTCAATAGCAAGAATGTCCTTCCTCAAGTTAGGAGACCAAAACTGTACACAATACTCCAGGTGTGGCCTCACCAAGTGCCCTGTACAACTGTAGTAACACCTCCCTGCCCCTGTACTCAAATCCCCTCGCTATGAAGGCCAACATGCCATTTGCTTTCTTAACCGCCTGCTGTACCTGCATGCCAACCTTCAATGACTGATGTACCATGACACCCAGGTCTCGTTGCACCTCCCCTTTTCCTAATCTGTCACCATTCAGATAATAGTCTGTCTCTCTGTTTTTACCACCCAAGTGGATAACCTCACATTTATCCACATTATACTTCATCTGCCATGCATTTGCCCACTCACCTAACCTATCCAAGTCACTCTGCAGCCTCATAGCATCCTCCTCGCAGCTCACACTGCCACCCAACTTAATGTCATCCGCAAATTTGGAGATGCTACATTTAATCCCCTCGTCTAAATCATTTATGTACAATGTAAACAGCTGGGGCCCCAGCACAGAACCTTGCGGTACCCCACTAGTCACTGCCTGCCATTTTGAAAAGTATCCATTTACTCCTACTCTTTGCATCCTGTCTGACAACCAGTTCTCAATCCACGTCAGCACACTACCCCCAATTCCATGTGCTTTAACTTTGCACATTAATCTCTTGTGTGGGACCTTGTCGAAAGCCTTCTGAAAGTCCAAATATACCACATCAACTGGTTCTCCTTTGTCCACTTTACTGGAAACATCCTCAAAAAATTCCAGAAGATTTGTCAAGCATGATTTCCCTTTCACAAATCCATGCTGACTTGGACCTATCATGTCACCATTTTCCAAATGAGCTGCTATGACATCCTTAATAATTGATTCCATCATTTTACCCACTACTGAGGTCAGGCTGACCGGTCTATAATTCCCTGTTTTCTCTCTCCCTCCTTTTTTAAAAAGTGGGGTTACATTGGCTACCCTCCACTCGATAGGAACTGATCCAGAGTCAATGGAATGTTGGAAAATGACTGTCAATGCATCTGCTATTTTTGAGGCCACCTCCTTAAGTACTCTGGGATGCAGTCCATCAGGCCCTGGAGATTTATCGGCCTTCAATCCCATCAATTTCCCCAACACAATTTCCCGATTTCTCCCAGTCCCCGGGTTCGCTGCTATTTCTGGCCAATTTGTATGCCACTTCCTTGGCTTTAATACTATCCCTGATTTCCCTAAATAGCCACGGTTGAGCCACCTTCCCTTTTTTATTTTTACGCCAGACAGGAATGTACAATTGTTGTAGTTCATCCATGTGGTCTCTAAATGTCTGCCATTGCCCATCCACAGTCAACCCCTTAAGTATCATTAGCCAATCTATCTTAGCCAATTCACGCCTCATACCTTCAAAGTTACCCTTCTTTAAGTTCTGGACCATGGTCTCTGAATTAACTGTTTCATTCTCCATCCTAATGCAGAATTCCACCATATTATGGTCACTCTTCCCCAAGGGGCCTCGCACAATGAGCTTGCTAATTAATCCTCTCTCATTACACAACACCCAGTCTAAGATGGCCTCCCCCCTAGTTGGTTCCTCGACATATTGGTCTAGAAAACCATCCCTTATGCACTCCAGGAAATCCTCCTCCACCGTATTGCTTCCAGTTTGGCTAGCCCAATCTATGTGCATATTAAAGTCACCATTATAACTGCTGCAACTTTATTGCATGCACCCCTAATTTCCTGTTTGATGCCCTCCCCAACATCACTACTACTGTTTGGAGGTCTGTACACAACACCCACTAACGTTTTTTGCCCTTTGGTGTTCTGCAGCTCTACCCATATCGATTCCACATCATCCAAGCTAATGTCTTTCCTAACTATTGCATTAATCTCTTTAACCAGCAATGCTACCCCACCTCCTTTTCCTGTTATTCTATCCTTCCTGAATGTTGAATACCTGGATGTTGAGTTCCCAGCCCTGATCATCCTGGAGCCACGTCTCCGTAATCCCAATCACATCATATTTGTTAACATCTATTTGCACAGTTAATTCATCCACCTTATTGCGGATACTCCTTGCATTAAGACACAAAGCCTTCAGGCTTGTTTTTTTAACACCCTTTGTCCTTTTAGAATTTTGCTGTACAGTGGCCCTTTTTGTTTTTTGCCTTGGGTTTCTCTGCCCTCCACTTTTCCTCATCTCCTTTCTGTCTTTTGCTTTTGCCTCCTTTTTGTCTCCCTCTGTCTCCTTGCATTGGTTCCCATCCCCCTGCCATATTCGTTTAACTCCTCCCCAACAGCACAAGCAAACACTCCCCCTAGGACATTGGTTCCGGTCCTGCCCAGGTGCAGACCGTCCGGTTTGTACTGGTCCCACCTCCCCCAGAACCGGTTCCAATGCCCCAGGAATTTGAATCCCTCTTAGATTAGATATAGTCTTAGATTCAGGGGCTGCCCATTTGAAACTGAGATGAGGAGAAATTTCTTCTCTCAGAGGGTTGCAAATCTGTGGAATTCTCTGCCTCAGAGAGCTGTGGAGGCTGGGTCATTGAATATATTTGAGGCATTGATAGACAGATTTTTGAGCGATAAGGGAGCGGGCAGGGAAGTGGAGCTGAGTCCATGATCGATCAGTCATGATCTTATTGAATGGCAGAGTCGGCTCGAGGGGCCAGGTGGCCTACTCCTCCTATTTCTTATGTTCTTATGTTACCCATTCTGGCATATATGTGACTTGAGTCCCACACTACATGGTTGACTCTGAACTGCCCTTTGAAGTGACCTAGCAAGACAGTCGGTTGTAAATACCTGCCTTTCCAGAGATGCCTGCAACCGGGAATGAATAGAAAAGAGAAGAGTTTGTCTGAAGGAAGAGAGCAAGGGAAGGAAGGGAAGACCACATACACAAGAGAGACAGTGAGGAACCAAGTGATTCACTGGAGAACAGGAGATGGTTAAATGAGAGAAGTAATAGCATGAGGCAAAAAGATTTCAAACTCTCGCATCAAGAACGTTTTAGTACTATTTGATCAAGTGGATTATTGGAGCTGAGCCATGAACCGTGAAGCTGTTCCCTTCATTTGTGTTTTTAGCATTCGTCCTTTAGCGGGTCACATTACTGATAACTTACAGTGCAGATAAAACAGCCTGTAATTGCTTGCTAATGCAAACTAATCAGCGGTCAAAGGTCTTTGGTTTTATCCGAGTCTTCTGGGTAAGCTTGGAGTCCCAACACCCAGTGAAAGGTATGCAGCATCGCTGACCTTGCAAACCCTGCAAGTGCGAACATCGGTTAATCATTCCAAGGCTGCACCAGTGTGGAAATTCCAGCTTTAATCCTCCATCTTCAGCTCAAATGCTGCTGAAACTCTCAGCCCTGCGTTTGTCATCTCCGCACTCGACTGTTCCAGCGCACTCCTGGCTGGTCTCCCATCGTCCACCTTACGTGAGCTTCAGCTAATCCAAAACCCTGCTGCCTGCATCTTTTTCCCCATTCACCCCTCACCCCTGCCCGAGCTGACCCACATTGGCAACTTGAATAGTCAGCAGGTGGAAACCCCGGGTGAGGGCCATTAATGGTTTTTGTTCGAGAAAGGGGACATCTAGGGCAGGGCAGATCTGACATGGAGAATTTCTCGTGGGGAGATCTGTAACACGGAGGGGCAGTGTCCGGGGAGATCTGTAACACGGAGGGGCAGGGACTGGGGAGACCTGTCACACAGAGGTGCAGTGTCCGGGGAGACCTGTAACACAGAGGGGCAGGGACTGGGGAGATCTGTAACACGGAGGGGCAAGGACTGGGGAGATCTGTAACACGGAGGGGCAAGGACTGTGGAGATCTGCAACACGGAGGGGCAGTGTCCGGGGAGATCTGTAACACAGAGGGGCAGGGACTGGGGAGATCTGTAACACAGAGGGGCAGAGACTGGAGAGATCTGTAACACGGAGGGACAGTGTATGGGGAGATCTGTAACACGGAGGGGCAGGGACCTGTAACACGGAGGGGCAGGGACTGGGGAGATCTGTAACACGGAGGGGCAGGGACCTGTAACACGGAGGGGCAGGGACTGGGGAGATCTGTAACACGGAGGGGCAGGGACCTGTAACACGGAGGGGCAGGGACTGGGGAGATCTGTAACACGGAGGGGCAGGGACCTGTAACACGGAGGGGCAGGGACTGGGGAGATCTGTAACACGGAGGGGCAGGGACCTGTAACACGGAGGGGCAGGGACTGGGGAGATCTGTAACACGGAGGGGCAGGGACCTGTAACACGGAGGGGCAGGGACCGGGGAGACCCACAGCTCTTGAAGAAGCTCTTTGACTTTGGAAATGATGTTTAGTTTTGCTGTGGAAATGTTGCTGACTCGGTTGGTCAGGAGGAGTCAGCCGCCAGGTCCCAGAACGAGCTTTCCAAGCAGACTGGCTCTGTGCTGACCAACTCAGAAACAGTTGTTTTCTCCGGCTCGGTGATGCAGGAAATGTGAATGTTTATGTATTTTCAGAAGTGAGTGGCACAGAGGCTTAAGGGAGGATTAGAAAAGTCCTCTCTAAATATCTGAGTCGCTGTGAAGTTACAATTCGAAAAGCTGGGGAACAACGGCAGGCTTGAGAACTCGGGCAGAATGAGTTTTGTCAGAGATGAAAGGAACTCTGGGGTTGCTGGTAATCCTGAAATAAAAACACAACATGCTGAAAGTACTCAGTGGGCCATTCAGTCTGAAGGAGAACAGGCAGGTTAACAATTTTTGTGCTACTTGTATCAGAACCGTTCAACCATCTTTCAAATGTTGCCTGCTTCCTGTTCTGTTACACAGGAGGAGCACATTGCTCAGCTTGCAGCATTCTGCACCTCTCTCCGATAGAATCCCCTCGATAAAGATCTCCCAATCCCACCTCTCCTATTTTTGTGAGGTTTCTTGAATTGGAGGGGAGCGGTGAGATGGTTTTAGGTTTCGAAAGGCCTGTGGATTTATGGGAATTATTTTTCTTTAAATCAAGTCATTGTGTAAACAATTTTTCCTCATTACCGACCGTCCTGCCAGTGGAAACAGTTTCTCCCAGTCTACTGTCAAAACCCTTTCAGAGGGCATTGGTGTGGGATTGGTGTCACTTATAAGTCAGACCAAGGTCAAGGCGACAGGTTTACTCCTCCAATGAACCAGTTGTGTTTTTATGACAATCTGACAACTTCATCATCACTTTTTCTGATTGTAGCTTTTAATTTGCAGATTTTTTACAGTGAATTCAAATTCTCAAACTGCCCCAGTGGGATTTGAACACGTTCTCTGTATTACTAGTCCAGTAACAGAACCATTCCTTCATCCTCTCTCGGTGCCTTTCATTTCCTGCTCAGTGTCCTCTCTTGCTCATGCCACACCCTTCCATGAAATGGCTCTGAGACAGTCATTGTGGGAGGTGTGATGCAGTTTGCGGAGGTTACTGCATCTCGACTTGCGGAGTGATGCTCAGGGTAGGGAGTTCCTTGTTGGAACTTGCAGCATGTTCTAATGATGGGTGTGTGTACTTGCTGAGGTCTCTTCAGTACTGATGAATGGGACATAAATTGCCCCGTTGAAAGTCGATTGCAGCTGAGTCATACTTGCTGGCGTGGATTGCGTTGGAATTAGGCTAGTTTTGGTTGTGCAGAGAAACAATCAGTTCATTCCGATCCTACTATATCAAAGGCCAGTAACACAGAACTCAGCACTCTGAACTCTCCACGATAAGTCTATTAACTGGGCAAATGACAGACGTTTGAGGCTTAAGACGTGTAATCCATGCGAGCCAGGGCCCGCTTGCACAGCCCTGAATGGTCGCCGCTACTTACTGAGATTGAAGGAGTGAGAAGCACGTGGAGGCACCCGATTAGCACATTCCAGGCTGCGTTTAATCAAAGATTGTTTTAACAGAGGGATATTGGAACCGGTGAACAAACGAGAGAGCGTGAGTGAGAGACTCCGACAGCATTATGGCAGTGAAGGTGCATTCACTGTGTGATTACATCCAGTTCCAGGTGAGTCCCAGCTCAGGTTCACTGGCGGGGTGGGAAGCAAGGAATATTTGAAATTAATTCTGACCTTAAAGGTATGTATCGTGTCAGCTAATGTATTATTTTGTTAATCAAATATTAACATGCCTTATCTTTGAGTATCTGCAAAAATACAGGTTATTCTTGGCTCTTTTGAGACAGTGAGCACTCCCTCAGTACTGCTCCTTTTTTCCTTTGCTATGTTGGAAGCCAGGCATTGGTCTGGGCTGACGGGGTCTGCTGGTTAAGTGGGTGGGGATCTATTTGGATGAAGGTGAGCTGGTGCTCGGGGGTGAGCCTCTTTGAGGGGAGCAGGTGCGCCATTGTACATGAGCACCTCCGACTTGGCTGTTTGCCATGGTGTTCAGATCCAGATACTCTCTGCTGCTCGCTCTGCCCTTCGGAGGAACGTCAGATTTTGTACACAGCAAGATCCCACAAACGACAATGAGATAATAACCAGATAATCTGTTTTAGGTGTTGGTTGAGGAATTAGTCTTAGCCAAAACACTGGGGGAATGCCTCTGTTCTTCCTCAAATAAATGCAGTAGGGAGCATTTATGTCCACCCAAGAGGCTTTGTTTTAATGTCTCATCCGAAATATGGCACCTCCGACAGTGCGGCGCTCCCTCAGTACTGCCCCTCCGACAGTGCAGCGCTCCCTCAGTACTGCCCCTCCGACAGTGAACACCGCTCCCTCAGTACTGCCCCTCCAACAGTGCGGCACTCCCTCAGTACTGCCCCTCCGACAGTGCGGCGCTCCCTCAGTATTGCCCCTCCGACAGTGCGGCGCTCCCTCAGTAGTACCCTTCCGACAGTGCGGCGTTCCCTCAGTAGTACCCTTCCGACAGTGCGGCGCTCCCTCAGTAGTACCCTTCCGACAGTGCGGGGATCCCTCAGTACTGCCCCTCCGACAGTACGGGGATCCCTCAGTACTGCCCCTCCGACAGTGCGGCGCTCCCTCAGTAGTACCCTTCCGACAGTGCGGGGATCCCTCAGTACTGCCCCTCCGACAGTGCGGGGATCCCTCAGTACTGCCCCTCCGACAGTGCGGCGCTCCCTCAGTAGTACCCTTCCGACAGTGTGGGGATCCCTCAGTACTGCCCCTCCGACAGTGCGGGGCTCCCTCAGTACTGCCCCTCCGACAGTGCGGGGATCCCTCAGTACTGCCCCTCTGACAGTGCGGGGCTCCCTCAGCACTGCACTGGTGTGCCATCTTGGATTTTGGTCTAAAGTCTCTGGAGTGACTCAAACCACGATCTTCTAACTCCGAGGCGAGAGTGCTACCCACTGAGCCACAGGAGACACAGGACGGGTGATTGGAACTATTTGCTTGTGTGCAGGCTAAATAGCAACACGGGTTGTCTGGGCCGAATGGCCCGTTTCCGTGTTGAAGCTTCTATATATTTCTGCAAGCTATTTTAAGATTATTTTTAAGTGAAATCTTGCCTAAAGCGGTTGGTTCCTTTAGCTGAGACAGAGGAGTGCTAATTAGTGTCAGATGGGAAGGGTTTCTCAGGGACCCAAACAATGGAGAATTCATTCGCCATGTCTGGTTATTCGGAGAGACACTTCACTCCTGGGTGTTGGAAATCTCTGTGGGGGGGCTGGGAGAGAGGCTTTTAAACACTGACACCAAGAGTCAGTGGAGCAGCAGAAAGGAGCACAACACTGTCCTAGGTGGTAGGGCATTATATTGACAATTGTGCTTCAGTGAGTCAGATAACCTGCAGCTTTGGCTCAGGCTCCCGTGTCTTTCACTTTGTAATAGTAGGCGAACTGAAGTTATACTGATTGTCCCGTGTGTGTCTCAACAACAAACAACAACTTGCATTTATATAGCACTTTTAACGTAGTACAATGACTGAAGGTGCGTCACAGCAGCGTTATCAAACAAACTTTGACACCGAGCTGCATGAGATATTGGGGCAGGTGACCAAAAGCTTGGTCAAAGAGGTAGGTTTTAAGGAGCGTCTTAAAGGAGGAGAGAGGGACAGAGAGGTTTAGGGAGGGACTTCCAGAGTTGGGCAGCTGAAGGCATGGCTGCCAATGGTGGAGCAATTAAAATCGAGGATGCTCAAGGGGCCAGAATTGGAGCAGTGCCGAGATCTCTGAGGTCTTGCCATCCTCTGTGCTTTGCTCGTTTTTCTACTGTGGAATGAAGCAGCTTCTTAATGGAACCAAACTTTGCCGTAGCCAGTGTTAACTCGACCCACGTTCGAAGATAGGAGAAGGGAAGGGTGTGTGGATCACACATGGAGGCTGTTTCAGTCCTGGGCCCCATCACCCAATCAACAGATGCAGGGCAGTGGAACTGCACTCCCATAAGAATCAGGCAACCAGGCCACTTAACAGGGTGACTGACGTCACTAAACCCCAATAGATACTAGCGACAGACCTGCATTTGTAAGGGACTCTATACCCGGAGAGCCATAAGTTAGCGGCCAATCTTATTGATGATGTTGACCAAGTTGTCTGTGTGCTTTGAGGTAGTCCCAGATGATGTAATTGGGGGTGAGTGGGTCAGCTAGTTCCACACCGCTCCAGCATGGTGTGAGGGTCGAAGGATTCCAGTAGTAGCGGTGGGTTGGGGTACTGTAGGTCTGCGGTATGATTTTTATGGAAGGTGATTGCTTGTGGAACAGCTGCTTTCCCACTTCACGCAGTTAAGAAGAAAGGCCAGGGTTCATCGAGTTCACCACCTCCCATCCTGGTAGTCGCACTATACAACCATTATTAATAGAGTTGTTGACTAATCACAGCAATCAATCTTTGTCAATTAGTGTAGAACAGACCCAGACACGAGGCGAGGAAAACCCCCCGTGGGCGAGAGCTTCGGAAACCACAGGTTCAAAGTCCCCTGTTCCTCCCGAGCTCGCTGAACTCGCCACACGTCATGTCTCACATTACTCAGATACTGCATCCCAAAATATTATTTTCTGAAAATAATGAATCAACTCATCATCGGCAGTCCCTTGGAATCGAGGAAGACTTGCTTCCACTCTTAGAATGAGTCCTTAGGTGACTGAACAGTCCAATACGGGAACCACAGTCCCTGTCACAGGTGGGACAGACAGTGGTTGAGGGAAGGGGAGGGTGGGACAGGTTTGCCGCACGCTCTTTCCGCTGCTTGCGCTTGGTTTCTGCATGCTCTCGGCGATGAGACTCGAGGTGCTCAGCGCCCTCCCAGATGCTCTTCCTCCACTTAGGGCGGCCTTTGGCCAGGGACTCCCAGGTGTCAGTGGGGACATTGCACTTTATCAGGGAGGCTTTGAGGATGTCCCTGTAACGTTTCCTCTGCCCACCTTTGGCTCGTTTGCCATGAAGGAGTTCTGAGTAGAGCGCTTGCTTTGGGAGTGTTGTGTCTGGTATGCGAACAATGCGGAGCTGATCAAGTGTGGTCAGTGTTTCAATGCTGGGGATGTTGGCCTGGTTGAGGACGCTAAAGTTGGTGCATCTGTCCTCCCAGGGGATTTGTAGGATCTTGCGGAGACATCATTGGTGGTATTTCTCCAGCGACTTGAGGTGTCTGCTATACATGGTCCATGTCTCTGAGCCATACAGGAGGGAACCGGTTCCATAGATGGACCACGAAAATAAATGATTCTGCAGATTAGTTTTCCATTTACCCCTCTTCAGGCACATGCCGTGTCCTCTGAACCAGTTAAAAGCTTGCTGATCCTCCAGGGAGATGGGGAGGAGGCTCAGGTCGTTCTCCGCCGTGCGGTAACGCCTGATATATTATATAGAATTATATAAAGGTTACAGCACAGAAACAGGCTATTCAGCCAAACAGGTCCATGCCCGTGTTTATGCTTTGCACTAACCTCTTCCCGCTCTACTTCATCAAACCCTATCAGCATATCCTTCTCCCTCATGGACTTATCTAGCTTTCCCTTAAATGCATCTATGTGATTTGCCTCAACCACTCCATCTGGTCGCGAGTTCTTCATTCTAACCACTCTCTGGGTAAAGAACATCAAAACTAGGGGCAGCAGTAGGCCCTTCGACCCTACTCCGCCATGCAATAAGATCGTGGCTGATCATTGACCTCAACTGCACCTTCTTGCACTATCCTCGTATCCCATAATATTCAAAAATCTATCGCTCTCAGCCTTGAATATACTCGAATGCCAAAGATTCACCACCCTCTGAGTGAAGAAATTTCTCTTCGTCTCAGTCCTAAATGGCCGACCCCTTATCCTGAGACTGTGACCCCTGGTTCTTGACTCCCCAGCATTGACCCTGTCAAGCCCCATCAAAATTTTATACGTCTCAATGAGATCACCTCTCATTCTTCTAAAGTCTAGGGTATATAGGCCTAGTCCATTCAATCTCTGGTCATACACCCGTCCCAGAATCTAGTGAATTTTGGTTGCATTCCTTCTGAGGCAAATATATCCTTCCCGAGGTAAGGACACACAGTACTCCAGCTGTGGTCTCACCAGGGCCCGATAAAATTGCAGTAAGACTTCTTTACTCTTATACCCCAATCTTTTTAAAAATAAAGACCAACAGAAGTTGCTCTTAAATTCCCGATTGGATTTGTTGGTGACTATCATATTTAAGGCTCCTGGTTTGGGACTACTGCACACATGGAAACATCTTCTCTACGTCTGCCCTATTGAACCCTGGCGTAATCTTAACCACCTCGATCAGGTCGCCCTTCACACTTCACTTTACGACAGAAAAGAGGCTTAGCCTCTTTAGGTTTTCTTTATAGTTATGCCCAGATCTGGTGTCATCCTTGTAAATCTTATTTGCATCTTCTCCAGTGCTTCTGTCTCTTTTTAAAATATGGAATTTTTTGTAATATTTTTGTAATATTTAGAATTATCTGTGGAGAATTAATACTGGAATGTATGACTGATGAGCACCAAAGGACTCCAGGAGTACATCATCCATCTGCTTGTTGGCCCTAACATTGGGTGTGACTCTGGATTAGGGAGTTCTTTTGAAGTTGTGGATATTCCTGCCACTGATCTTGGTAACCAGCAACTAGATACTGAAATGTGCTTGTGTGGCTTTCAGCTGAGGACAGGCTGGAGTCAGGAGGTCGTGGGTTCAATCCACACTCCAGGACATGAGCACATAATCGAGACTGACATTTCCAGTACCGAGAGTGTGTTGCACTGTCGGAGGGGCCGTACTGAGGGAGCAACTGCACTGAGAGAGTACTGCACTGTCGGAGGGGCAGTACTGAGGGAGTGCTGCACTGTCGGAGGGGCAGTACACAAGGAATGCTGAATTGTCGGAGGGGCAGTACTGAGGGAGTGCTGCACTGTCGAAGGGGCAGCACTGAAGGAGTGTTGCACTGTCGGAGGGGCAGTACTGAAGGAGTGTTGCACTGTCGGAGGGGCAGTACTGAGGGAATGCTGCACTGTCGGAGGGGCAGTACTGAGGGAATGCTGCACTGTCGGAGGGGCAGTACTGAGTGAGCCCTGCACTGTCGGAGGGGCAGTACTGAGTGAGCCCTGCACTGTCGGAGGGGCAGTACTGAGTGAGCCCTGCACTGTCGGAGGGGCAGTACTGAGTGAGCCCTGCACTGTCGGAGGGGCAGTACTGAGTGAGCCCTGCACTGTCGGAGGGGCAGTACTGAGTGAGCCCTGCACTGTCGGAGGGGCAGTACTGAGTGAGCCCTGCACTGTCGGAGGGGCAGTACTGAGTGAGCCCTGCACTGTCGGAGGGGCAGTACTGAGTGAGCCCTGCACTGTCGGAGGGGCAGTACTGAGTGAGCCCTGCACTGTCGGAGGGGCAGTACTGAGTGAGCCCTGCACTGTCGGAGGGGCAGTACTGAGGGAGCGCCGCACTGTCGGAGGGGCAGTACTGAGGGAGCGCCGCACTGTCGGAGGGGCAGTACTGAGGGAGCGCCGCACTGTCGGAGGGGCAGTACTGAGGGAGCGCCGCACTGTCGGAGGGGCAGTACTGAGGGAGCGCCGCACTGTCGGAGGGGCAGTACTGAGGGAGCGCCGCACTGTCGGAGGGGCAGTACTGAGGGAGTGCTGCAGTGTCGGAGGGGCAGTACTGAGGATTAGATGTTAATCCGAGGCCCCTTCTGCCCTCTCAAGTGAATGTAAAAGATCCCATGGCATTATTTTGAAGAAGAGCAGAGTAGTTCTTCCCGGTCTCCTGGCCAATATCTTTAGCCCTCAACCAACATCACTTAGAAACAACAGATGAGCTATTCATTATGTCATTGGTGTTTGTGAGATCTTGTTGTGTTTTCTTACATTACAACAGTGATGACACTTCAAAAGTACTTTATTGGGTGTGAAACATTCTGCACCGCCCTGCGGACAGGAACGGCGCTGTACTTGTTTGTTCACAACTTCCAGAATAAAGTCGGAAATCACAACTCTCAGCCAGCTTTCTCCAGTGAGATGACTGCAACAATAACTTGTATTTTTCTAATGCCTTTAAGGTTGGGAAACGTACTAAGGCGCTTTACAATATAATCAGACAGGAATTAACACTGAACCAAAGAGCGAGCTTTTAATGGGGGGTGAGACTAACAGCTGGGTTAAACAGGGTGGTTTTAAGGAGGTAGACTTAGTGTTTCAGGTGGGAATCACAGAGTTTAGGGCCTTGGTGGCTGAAGGCACAGCTGCTAATGGTGGAGCAATGGGAATCGGAGATAGGTTAAGAGGCCAGGAGTGGAGGAGTGCAGAGATTTCTGAGGGCTGTAGAGCTGGAGGAGGTTACAGAGACAAGGAGGGCCGAGGCCATGGAGCGATCTAAAAACAAGGATGAGAATTTTAAAATGAAGGCGCTGCCAGACCGGGAGCCGATGTAAGTCAGCGAGCACAGGGATGATGCACAATGTTCCCTTCAGTATGTTGTGTGCGTGTGTGTGTGTGCGTGCGTGCGTGCGCGTGTGCGCGTGTGTGTGTGTGTGCGTGCGCCCTTGCCCTTTAAGGGACTGCATGGCCCACTCAAATCTCTCTGCATGCGCGTTTTCTCCATTCGAAAGCTGGTGAACCGGCTGCGTGGGACCTCCAGACTGCTGTGCAGCCGCACAGATTAAAGCAAACATTGGTGTTGGGCGAACAGGCCTTGGTACGAGTTAGGGCATGGGCAGCAGAGTTTTGAAGGCATAGGTGGAATTACACATTACCATCATTGTCATTATTGAGTATTACGGAAACTGTTAACCTTGAGCATGCAATACACACTCTCTGTGAATCACCTCAACTGCTCTTTTCCCTTAGCGCTGCAACATTTTTGTTTTCAAGTGTATAGACAATTCCTATTGGAAGTTATTATTGAATCTGCTTCCACCGCCCTTTCAGGCAGCGAATTCCAGATCATAACAACTCGCTGCGCAAAGAAAATGTCTCCTAATTTCTCCGCATCTTTTGCCAATTACCTTAAATCTGTGTCCTCTGGTTACTGACCCCTCCTGCCACTGGAAACTGTTACTCCTTATTTACTATCAAAACCCCTGATATGTTTGAACATCTCCATTAAATTGCCCCTTAACTTTCACTGCTGCAAGGAGAACGACCCCTGCTTCTCCAATCCCTCCACATAACTCTCGAAGGTCTTGACACTTTTCCTAAAGTGCGGTGCCCAAAATTGGCCACAATACTCCAGCTGGGGGCCTAACCAGTGGTTTATAAAGTTTTAGCATAACTTCCTTAACATGAGCAACAGGGGAGAGGGAGAGAGAGCAAGGCTGCCCTGTGATTCTCGGCCCTTGGCTGTATGTTTGAACAGCCCAGTGACACTGACCTTTGGTCCTGGCTGAGCAGCGGTTGCACGTGGGCCTGGTTTAAACCAGTGTTTGACTTGGAGTAGGGAGTTGCCAACCCTCGAGGGTTGTCCTGGAGTTTCCAGGAAATAATGATTAATCTCCAGGAGAAAAACCTTGGGGGCCCTTTGAAAATATTGTAATTTTAATCGTTTTCTTTAAACACTTTTATTTATTAGTTATAAAAATATTGGAGATGGGAACAAAACATATTTTGAGTGGGCGAGGCGATTGGAGGCGGGAGCTCATGTGATGAAGCCTCCGGGAATACGTCCGACCAGAGTTGTCAATCCTTATCGGCGAGGATGCCATGACAAAGCAAGTGGTCCCGTGACCAGGAAAGGCACCTTGACTGCTGCTGATTGAGTGAGTTAATCAGTAACTGTTGGACCGTGACTGTCCTTGGCGGGAGAAGGCTGCACTGACAGAGTTCACTGCCCTCCTGGTCATCGTTAACTGAAGGTGCCGATAATCTTGACTCGCGGTGAACTCGAAATTCTTTTCCACGTGCCCTGCTGATTGATTTTTGCGAGTGGTCTGACCCTGGGGTGGCTTTCAATGGACTTCCTCTTAAATCATGAGGTAAGGCCCTGCCAACAGAGTAAGAGGGAGCTTTAGTTTGTTTATTTAGTTCACGGGGGTGGAGTGGGAGAAGGGTTGGAATTCTCTCTCTCTCTCTCAGTGCAGGCGCTCTGTTCTGCTGACTGTCCTGTCTGTGGAGAAGAGCTGGGCTGGTGTGTGCTTATCACTCCTGGAGCTCGCTCGGGGCATGTGTGTTGTCACGGTCCTGCTCCTACTTGCTGTACTGCTGCGATGTTTCTGGTCTCTTTCTTGTCCAAGTTTGTTTTTTAAATGGTGAAGCCAAGACAAAAGCCTGAGGCCTGTAGTGCAGTGTAAGTTGCTTGGGTTTTGAAGGCCTGTAAATTGAAGTAAGTAGGAAACGACCCTTTTTAAAGTCACAAATGACATCCTACGTGACTGACCGTGGTAAGCTATCCCTCCTCGCCCTTGCCGAACTTTCTGCAGCCTTTGCACGGTTGACTGCACTATTCTCCTCCAACACTGCTTCCCATTATCAGTCCCGGAGAGGGATTGGACTTGCTCAGTTTTGGTCTTATCCATCCAGTCGTAGCCAGAGAATCACTGGCAATGGCTTCTCTTCCCGCTCCCACGACATTAACTCTGGAGCAATGTTCCCTCTAATTTCTTTTGGTGCATGGTCCTTTAAATTTGCTGCGTGGCTGAGCATGCGCGGTATCTTTTCCAGCGGACCTGCGCGGGACCTCCTGATTGGTGTGCGGCTTCGCAACTCAGAGGGAACATTGCTCTGAAGTTCCCCAAGGATCTATCCTTAGCCCCCTCCGATTTTTCATCTACCCCTTGGTAACATCATCTTAAAAAACCCCCCACAGAACTTTAGGTTCCATCTGTACACTGACAACAGCCAGCTCTGCCTCGCCACCATCTCACTCGCCCACTCCACAGCCTCTGATTAGATGTTGGGAAGACCAAAGTGTCTTTGATCCCTGCCACAAACTCAGTTTCTCAGCCACCGACTTCATCCCTCCCCTTGAGGCGGAACCAGACTGTATGGTCCGAAGTCAATGACTTCGGTCTTCCCAATATTTAATTGGAGGCAATTTCTGCTCATCTAGTTATTGAATGTTGGACAAGCAGTGTGACAAACCAGAGGTCAAGGAGGACCTCTTGCATATCTCCAATTTCTTTTGCCCACCATGGGCGACCGTGCCTTCAGTTGCCTAGGCTCCAAGCTCTGCAATTTCCTCTCTCAACCTCTCCACCTCCCTATCTCTCTCCCATCCTTTAAGACGCTCCTTAAAACGTACCTCTTTGACCAAGCTTTTGGTCACCTGTCCTCCAATATCTCCAATTTTGTGTGGTAAAACTCTTGTACACGGGCTTAGGGCGTTTTGCTACATTAAAGGCACTATGTCAATGCAAGTTGTTGTATTAACGATTTGAATGAGGGAATTGAGTGTAATATCTCCAAGTTTACAGATGACACTAAGCTGGGTGGCGGTGTGAGCTGTGAGGAGGACGCTAAGAGGCTGCAGGGTGACTTGGACAGGTTAGGTGAGTGGGCAAATGCATGGCAGATGCAGTATAATGTGGATAAATGTGAGGTTATCCACTTTGGGGGCAAAAACACAAAGTCAGAATATTATCTGAATGGCGGCAGATTAGGAAAAGGGGAGGTGCAGCGAGACCTGGGTGTCATGGTTCATCAGTCATTGAAAGTTGGCATGCAGGTACAGCAGCCGGTGAAGAAGGCAAATGGTGTGTTGGCCTTCATAGTTAGGGGATTTGAGTATAGAAGCAGGAAGGTCTTACTGCAATTGTACAGGGCCTTGGTGAGGCCTCACCTGAAATATTGGTCTCCTAATCTGAGGAAGGTCATTCTTGCTATTGAGGGAGTGCAGCGAAGGTTCACCAGACTGATTCCAGGGATGGCTGGACTGACATATGAGGAGAGACTGGATCGACTGGGCCTTTATTCACTGGAGTTTAGAAGGATGAGAGGGGTCTCAGAGAAACATATAAGATTCTGACAGGACGAGACAGGTTAGATGAGGGAAGAATGTTCCCGATGTTGGGGAAGTCCAGAACCAGGGGACATAGTCTAAGGATAAGGGTTTTAGCCATTTCGGACTGAGATGAGGAGAAACCTCTTCACTCAGAGAGTTGTTGACCTGTGGAATTCCCTGCCGCAGAGAGTTGTTGATGCCAGTTCGTTGGATATATTCAAGAGGGAGTTAGATATGGCCCTTATGGCTAAAGGGATCAAGGGGTATGGAGAGAAAGCAGGAAAGGGGTACTGAGGTGAATGATCAGCCATGATCTTCTTGAATGGTGGTGCAGGCTCGAAGGGCCGAATTGCCTACTCCTGCACCTATTTTCTATGTTTCTATGAAGGCGATGAGGAGCTCCAAGTTGGAATTGAACGTGTGATAAGCTTTGATTTCCGAGATCAGGATGTAGAGAGTAACCCTCAGTACCTCTGGAGGTATCACTATCCACTGATGCATTGGAATTTGTGAGTTTTCTCATTCTCGGGATTTGGGTTTCGCTGGCAAGGGCAGCATTTATTATCCATCCTTAGTTGTCCTTGAGAAGGTGGTAATGGGCCTGAAGGTGCTCCCACAGTGCTGTTTGGGAGGGAGATCCAGGATTGTGACCCAGCGACGATGAAGGAACGGCGATATATTTCCAAGTCAGGATGGTGTGTGACTGGGAGGTGGTGGTGTTCTCCTGACATTGCTGCACTTGTCACAGGAGAGGGAGATGGCGTTGAAGAAGCCTTGGCGAGTTGCTCTGGTGCATTCTGTAAATCGTACATCATCATCATAGGTGGTCCCTCATATCGAGGATGACTTGCTTCCACGCCGAAAAAGGATGAGTTCACAGGTGTTTCAGTGAAGGACCTAATATTCCAGGTCCCGAACTACATGTTGAAGGGTGGAAGATGCCTGTGCGTGGATGTTGCACATTAGCCACCACACGGGCTTGACAGAGCTAGGTCTTGGTCCAGTGGCAAGGATTAACCAGGACTGAGACCAGCTCTGCTGCATGGACCTAGTGCGCGCACACATCGCAGTGTGGGCTGGGCCCGTGCTGCCTCTGGGTCCCGATCACGTGGCTCCACAATCTCTCGCCGCTCCAGCTGTACCTGCCCACTCTCCAATCACCGACCTGGACCTCGCTGACATCCAATCCAGTCGCCCTCGCCCTCCTGAGCCACTCAGCGCTCCCTCAGTACTGCCCCTCCGACAATGCAGCACTCCCTCAGCACTGCACTGGAGTGTCAGCCTAGATTTCTGTGCTCAAGTCCCAGGAGTGGGATTTGAACCCACAACCTTCTGACTCAGGCGGGAGTGCTAACCACTGAGCCATAGCTGACACTCCTCCTCGTGGGCAATTAGGGATGGGCAATAAATGCTGGTCTTGCTAACATCCCGTGAACGAATAAAAAAAAATTCACTCCCGAAGTGTGTGTCTCATTAAATCCAACCTGGTTGCCCTCAGTGTGACACAGTACGGGAGTGATACTATCAGAATGCAGTGTCGTTGGGTCAGTCAGTCACACATTGTGTAGCAGTGGAACTTTAAGCAGTGATGGGGGAGTGAGTTATCAGATATTTATGTAACAGTTTTACTTTAAACAAAGACCTATTGTTGGAGTTTGAACTTTGGACTCCGCCTTCTCTTCCTGTATTTTTCTCTGTTGCTCTCCCACACTCTCTCATTCTGTTTCTATTTGTTTTTCAATTTTTCTTTCCCACTTTTCCCCTACAGTCCGATTATCAATATATTCAAGAGGGAGTTAGATATGACCCTTACGGCTAAGGGGATCAAGGGGTATGGAGAGAAAGCAGGAAAGGGGTACTGAGGGAATGATCAGCCATGATCTTATTGAATGGTGGTGCAGGCTCGAAGGGCCGAATGGCCTACTCCTGCACCTATTTTCTATGTTTCTATGTCACACTTTCACTCGCTCGCACTCGTTTTCTGCCTGCCTCTCTCTCTCTAAATCATTCCCTATGTCCCGTTTCTCCTCAGCAAAAGTGACCATGAAGCTGTCAGATTGTCGTAAAAACCCAACTGGTTCACTAATGTCCTTTAGGGAAAGAAACCTGCCGTCCTTGCCCGGTCTGGGCCTTTATGTCCAGTCCCACACCAACATGGTTGAATCTTAACTGCCCTCTGCAGTCCTGCCATATCCAGTCGTGAATGGTGATGGACAATTAGACAGTTAATGGGAGGAGGAGGCTCCGTGATCATCCCAATCCTCAATGATGGCGGAGTCCAGCACGTGAGTGAAAAAGACACGGCTGAAGCGTTTTCAAGCATGTTCAGCCAGAAGTGCTGAGTGAATGATCCATCTCAAGCCCCTCCTCCAGAGGTCCCCACAGAAGCTAGTCTTCAGTCAATTCGATCAAGAAACAGCCTAGCGCACTGAATACAGCAAAGGCTATGGGTCCTGACATCATCCAGCTGCAATGCTGAAGACGTGTGCTCCAGAACTCGCCGTGCCTCTAGCCAGTCTGTTCCAGTACAGCTGCAACACTGGCATCTACCCGCTGAAGTAGAAAATTACCCGTGTAAAAGCAGGGCAAATCCAATCCAGCCAATTACAGCCACATCGGTCCATTCGCAAACATCAGCAAAGTGATGGAAGGTGTCACCGACAGGGCTGTCAAGCGGCACTTACTCACCAATAACCTGCTCACCGATGCTCAGAATGGGTTCTGTCAGGACCACTCGGCTCCACACCTCATTACAGCCTTGATCCAAACATGGACAAAAGTGTTGAGTTTCTGAGGTGAGAGTGACGGCCTTCGACATCAAGGCAGCGTTTGAGTGAGGCATCAAGGAGCCTGAGTAGAATTGAAATCAATGGAATCGGGGGAAGACACTCCACTGAGTAGAATCATACCCAGAACAAAGGAAGATGATTGTGGTTGTTGGAGGCCAATGATCTCGGCCCCAGGACATCGCTGCAGGAGTTCCTCAGGGCAGTGTCCTAGGCCCAACCATCTTCACCTGCTTCATCAATGACCTTCCCTCCATCATAAGATCAAACGTGGGATGTTCGCAAGGTGTTCATTTCCATTCACAATTCCGCAGACACTGAAGCAGTCCGTGCCCGCATGCAGCAAGACCTGGACGACATTCAGGCTTGGGCTCATAAGTGGCACGTAACATTCACGCCACACAAGTGCCAGGCAATGACTATCCCCAACGAACGAGAGTCTAACCACTGCCCCTTGCCATTCAACGGCATTACCATCGTCCAATCCCCCACCATCAACATCCCGGGGGTCACCATTGACCACAAACTTAACTGGACCAGCCACATAAGAACATAAGAAATAAGCGCAGGAGTTGGCCATGTGGCCCCTCGAGCCTGCTCCGCCATTCAATAAGATCATGGCTGATCCGATCCTGGCCTCAACTCCACCTTCCCACCCGCTCCCCATAACTCTTGACTCCCTTGTCTTTCAAAAATCTGTCTATCTCCACCAAATACATTCAATGACCCAGCCTCCTCAGCTCTCTGAGATACAGAATTCCAAAGATTCACAACCCTCTGAGAGAAGAAATTCCTCCTCATTTCCATTTTAAATGGGCGCCCCCTTATTCTGAAACTATGCCCTCTAGTTCTAGATTCCCCCACGAGAGGAAACATCCTCTCTGCATCTACCCTGTCAAGTCTCCTCAGAATCTTATACGTTTCAATAAGATCACCTCTAAGTCTTCTAAACTCCAATGAGTATAGGCCCAACGAGCTCAACCTTTCTTCATATGACAACCCCTTCATCTCAGGAACCAACCTCGTGAACCTTCTCTGAACTGCTTCCAGTGCAAGTATATCCTTCCTTAAATAAGGAGACAAAAACTGTACACAGTACTCCAGGTATGGTCTTACTGTTGCAGCAGGACTTCTCTGCTTTTATACTCTATCCCCCTTGCAATAAAGGCCAACATTCCATTTGCCTTCCTAATTACTTGCTGTTCCTGCATACTAACTTTTTGAGTTTCATGTACAAGGAACCCCAGATCCCTCTGTACTGCAGAATTTTTAATCTCTCCCCATTTAAATATTAGCTGCTTTATTTTTCCTACCAAAGTGGATAACCTCACATTTTCCCACATTATACTCCATCTGCCAAATTTTTGCCCACGCACTTAGCCTGTCTATATCCCTTTGTAGATTATTTGTGTCCTCCTCACAACTGGCTTTC
This sequence comes from Pristiophorus japonicus, assembly GCF_044704955.1. Lineage (NCBI taxonomy): Eukaryota > Metazoa > Chordata > Chondrichthyes > Pristiophoridae > Pristiophorus > Pristiophorus japonicus. The sequence goes on from NC_091977.1 coordinate 543,895,700, forward strand.
CCACCTATCATTGTATCATCAGCAAATTTGGCTACATTACACTTCATCCAAGTCATTAATATAGATTGTAAATAGTTGAGGTTCTAGCACTGATCCCTGTGGCACCCCACTAGTTACAGTTTGCCAACCAGAAAATGACCCCATTTATCCCAACTCTATGCTTTCTGTTACTCAGCCAATCCTCTATCCACGCTAATATATTACCACCAACCCTTATCTTGTGCAGTAACCTTTTATGTGGCACCTTATCGAATGCTTTCTGGAAATCCAAATACACCACATCCACTGGTTCCCCTTCATCCTCCCTGCTCGTTACATCCTCAAAAAACTCCAGCAAATTTGTCAAACATGATTTCCCTTTCATAAAACCATGCTGACTCTGCCTGACTGCATCATGATTTTCTAAATGTCCCGCTACTACTTCCTTAATGATGGTGTCCAGTATTTTCCCAATGACAGATGTTAGGTTAACTGGTTTATAGTTTCCTGCTTTCTGTCTCCCTCCTTTCTTAAATAGGGGCGTTACATTTGCAGTTTTCCAGTCCGCTGGGATCGCGCCAGAATTCAGGGAATTTTGGTAGATTACAACCAATGCATCCACTATCTCTGCAGCCACTTCTTTTAAGACCCTAGGATGCAGGCCATCAGGTCCAGGGGACTTGTCCACCTTTAGTCCCATTAGTTTGCCGAGTACTTTTTCTCTAGTGATAGTGATTGTTTTAAATTCCTCCCTCCCCAAATAGTCCCTTGATTATCAATTATTGTGATGCTTTTAGTGTCTTCTACCAAGAAGACCGATACAAAATATTTGTTCAAAGTCTCCGCCATTTCTCTATTTCCCATTATTAATTCCCCAGTCTCATCCTCTAAGGGACTAACGTTTACTTTAGCTACTCGCTTGCTTTTTATACACCTGCAGAAGCTCTTACTCTGTTTTTATATTTCTTGCTAGTTTCCTCTCATAAGCTATCTTCTCCCTTTATCATTTTTATAGCCGTCCTTTGTTGGTTTCTATAAATTTCCCAATCCTCTGGCCTACCGCGAATCTTCGCAACATTGTATGTCTTTGTTTGCAATTTGATACCATTTTAAATTTCCTTAGTTAACCACGATGGTTCATCCTTCTCGAGAGTTCTTTCTTTCTCACTAGAATATATCTTTGCTGAGAGTTATGAAATATGTCCTTAAATGTCTGCCACTGTTTTTCTACAGTCTTACCTATTTTCCCAGTCCACTTTAACCAGCTCTGCTTTCATACCTTTGTAATTACCTTTATTTAAGTTCAGGACACTAGTTTGAGAAACGGCTTTCTCACCCTCGAACTGAATTTAACATTTTACAATGTCATGATCACTCTTCCCAAGAGGATCCTTCACTGCGAGATCATTAATTAATCCAGACTCGTTACACATTACCAGATTGAGAATAGCCTGCTCTCTGGTTAGTTCCACAACGTATTACATAGAAACATAGAAATAGGTGCAGGAGTAGGCCATTCGGCCTTTCTAGCATGCACCGCCATTCAATGAGTTCATGGCTGAACATGCAACTTCAGTACCCACTTCCTGCTTTCTCGCCATACCCCTTGATCCCCCTAGTAGTAAGGACTTCATCTAACTCCCTTTTGAATATATTTAGTGAATTGGCCTCAACAACTTTCTGTGGTAGAGAATTCCACAGGTTCACCACTCTCTGGGTGAAGAAGTTTCTCCTCATCTCGGTCCTAAATGGCTTACCCCTTATCCTTAGACTGTGACCCCTGGTTCTGGACTTCCCCAACATTGGGAACATTCTTCCTGCATCTAACCTATCTAAACCCATCAGAATTTTAAACATTTCTATGAGGTCCCCTCTCATTCTTCTGAACTCCAGTGAATACAAGCCCAGTTGATCCAGTCTTTCTTGATAGGTCAGTCCCACCATCCCGGGAATCAGTCTGGTGAACCTTCGCTGCACTCCCTCAATAGCAAGAATGTCCTTTCTCAAGTTAGGAGACCAAAACTGTGCACAATACTCCAGATGTGGCCTCACCAAGGCCCTGTACAACTGTAGCAACACCTCCCTGCCCCTGTACTCAAATCCCCTCGCTATGAAGGCCAACATGGCATTTGCTTTCTTAACCGCCTGCTGTACCTGCATGCCAACCTTCAATGACTGATGTACCATGACACCCAAGTCTCGTTGCACCTCCCCTTTTCCTAATCTGTCACCATTCAGATAATAGTCTGTCTCTCTATTTTGACGACCAAAGTGGATAACCTCACATCTGCCATCTTAATCTGCCATGCATTTGCCCACTCACCTAACCTATCCAAGTCACTCTGCAGCCTCGTAGCATCCTCCTCGCAGCTCACGCTGCCACCCAACTTAGTGTCATCCGCAAATTTGGAGATACTACATTTAATCCCCTCGTCCAAATCATTAATGTACAATGTAAACAGCTGGGGCCCCAGCACAGAACCTTGCGGTACCCCACTAGTCACTGCCTGCCATTCTGAAAAGTACCCATTTACTCCTACTCTTTGCTTCCTGTCTGACAACCAGTTCTCAATCCATGTCAGCGCACACTACCCCCAATCCCATGTGCTTTAACTATGCACATTAATCTTTTGTGTGGGACCTTGTCGAAAGCCTTCTGAAAGTCCAAATATACCACATCAACTGGTTCTCCCTTGTCCACTCTACTGGAAACATCCTCAAAAAATTCCAGAAGATTTGTCAAGCATGATTTCCCGTTCACAAATCCATTGTGACTTGGACCTATCATGTCACCTCTTTCCAAATGCGCTGCTATTACATCCTTAATAATTGATTCCATAATTTTACCCACTACTGATGTCAGGCTGACCGGCCTATAATTCCCTGTTTTCTCTCTCCCTCCTTTTTTAAAAAGTGGGGTTACATTGGCTACCCTCCACTCGATAGGAACTGATCCAGAGTCTATGGAATGTTGGAAAATGACTGTCAATGCATCCGCTATTTCCAAGGCCACCTCCTTAAGTACTCTGGGATGCAGTCCATCAGGCCCTGGGGATTTATCGGCCTTCAATCCCATCAATTTCCCCAACACAATTTCCCGACTAATAAGGATTTCCCTCAGTTCCTCCTTCTTACTAGACCCTCTGACCCTTTTTATATCCGGAAGGTTGTTTGTGTCTTCCTTAGTGAATACCGAACCAAAGTACTTGTTCAATTGGTCTGCCATTTCTTTGTTCCCCATTATGACTTCCCCTGATTCTGACTGCAGGGGACCTACGTTTGTCTTTACTAACCTTTTTCTCTTTACATATCTATAGAAACCTTTGCAGTCCGTCTTAATGTTCCCTGCAAGCTTCCTCTCGTACTCTATTTTCCCTGCCCTAATCAACCCTTTGTCCTCCTCTGCTGAGTTCTAAATTTCTCCCAGTCTCCAGGTTCACTGCTATTTCTGGCCAATTTGTATGCCACTTCCTTGGCTTTAATACTATCCCTGATTTCCCTTGATAGCCACGGTTGAGCTATCTTCCCTTTTTTATTTTTACGCCAGACAGGGATGTACAATTGTTGTAGTTCATCCATGCGCTCTCTAAATGTCTGCCATTGCCCATCCATTGTCAACCCCTTAAGTATCATTCGCCAATCTATCCTAGCCAATTCACGCCTCATAGCTTCAAAGTTACCCTTCTTTAAGTTCTGGACCATGGTCTCTGAATTAACTGTTTCATTCTCCATCCTAATGTAGAATTCCACCATATTATGGTCACTCTGCCCCAAGGGGCCTCGCACAACGAGATTACTAATTAATCCTCTCTCATTACACAGCACCCAGTTTAAGATGGCCTCCCCCCTAGTTGGTTCCTCGACATATTTGTCTAGCAAACCATCCCTTATGCACTCCAGGAAATCCTCCTCCAACGTATTGCTTCCAGTTTGGTTAGCCCAATCTATATGCATATTAAAGTCACCCATGATAACTGCTGCACCTTTTTTGCATGCACCCCTAATTTCCTGTTTGATGCCCTCCCCAACATCACTACTACTGTTTGGAGGTCTGTACACAACTCCCACTAATGTTTTTTGCCCTTTGGTGTTCTGCAGCTCTACCCATGTAGATTCCACATCATCCAAGCTAATGTCCTTCCTAACTATTGCATCAATCTCCTCTTTAACCAGCAATGCTATCCCACCTCCTTTTCCTTTTATTCTATCCTTCCTGAATGTTGAATACCCATGGATGTTGAGTTCCCAGCCCTAATCATCTTGGAGCCACGTCTCCGTAATCCCAATCACATCATATCCGTTAACATCTATTTGCACAGTTAATTCATCCACCTTATTGCGGATACTCATTGCATTAAGACACAAAGCCTTCAGGCTTGTTTTTTTAACACCCTTTGTCCTTTTAGAATTTTGCTGTACAGTGGCCCTTTTTCTTCTTTGCCTTGGGTTTCTCTGTCCTCCACTTTTCCTCGTCACCTTTCTGTCTTTTGCTTTTGTCTCCTTTTTGTTTCCCTCTGTCTCCCTGCATTGGTTCCCATCCCTCTGCCATATTAGTTTAACTCCTCCCAAACAGCACTAGCAAACACTCCCCCTAGGACATTGGTTCCGGTCCTGCCCAGGTGCAGACCGTCCGGTTTGTACTGGTCCCACCTCCCCCAGAACCGGTTCCAATGCCCCAGGAATTTGAATCTCTCCCTGCTGCACCACTGCTCAAGCCACGTATTCATCTGCGCTATCCTGCGATTCCTACTCTGACTAGCACGTGGCACTGGTAGCAATCCCGAGATTACTACTTTTGAGGTCCTACTTTTTAATTTAGCTCCTAGCTCCTTAAATTCGTTTCGTAGGACCTGATCCCTTTTTTTTTACCTATATCGTTGGTACCAATGTGCACCACGACAACTGGCTGTTCTCCCTCCCTTTTCAGAATGTCCTGCACCCGCTCCGAGACATCCTTGACCCTTGCACCAGGGAGGCAACATACCATCCTGGAGTCTCGGTTGCGGCCGCAGAAACGCCTATCTATTCCCCTCACAATTGAATCCCCTATCACTATCGCTCTCCCACTCTTTTTCCTGCCCTCCTGTGCAACAGAGCCAGCCACGGTGCCATGAACTTGGCTGCTGCTGCCCTCCTATCATGTTCTAAGAAACCATCCTGAATACATTCTATGAACTCGTCCTCAAGGCTGCCTTTGCCAATTTGATTTGTCCAATCTATGTGGATTAAAATCGCCCACGATTATTGCAGTACCTTTCCGACAAGCCCCTATTATTAATTGATTTAAACTCTGTCCTACAGTGTAGCTACTGTTTGGGGCCTGTAGACGACACCCACCAGTGACTTCCTATCCTTATTATTTCTTACCTCCACCCAAACTGAGTCTACATCTTGATCTTCTGAGCCAATATCATTTCTCACTATTGCAGTGATCACATCCTTTATTAACAAAGCTACCCCCACTTCATTTTCCTTTCTGCCTATCCTTACGAAATGGCAAATATCACTGAATATTCAGTTCCCAGTCTTGGTCACCTTGCAACCATGTCTCAGTAATGGCAATAAGATCATACCCATTTATTTCTACTTGTGCTGTCAACTCATCTATCTTGCTGCGAATGCTTTGTGAGTTCAGATATAGAGCTTTTAATTTTGTCACGTGTATACGGTCTGTCCCACCCAGGAGGGGTGTGACTACCTCCTGGAACGCAGCATCCAGGTAACTCTCCCCCTCCCTGATGTATCGCAGTGTTTGAAGCTCGGACTCCAGCTCATCAACTCTGAGCAGAAGTCCCTCGAGCTGCAGACACTTGCTGCAGATGTGGTCGCCGTGGACCTCAATGGGGTCAACCAGCTCCCACATGCAGCAGCAGTAACGCATTTCCTGCCCTGCCATCTCTAATGTATTTAATTAATTAAGTTTTGAACGTTTAGTTTGTAATCTCTGCTCTTAATTTAAACCAATGCCCAAGAAGAGAGAGAAAAACTGACCAACCAATCACTTCCCTGCACTCCTGTGACATCACACTTTGAATCTTTATACTTCTTCCTCCCGGGTCAGTTGGTGCTGGTTGGGCCCGTTCCTTTTGTACGCCCCGCGGCTCTAGCCATGCTCAGTCCCGTTCCTTTTGTACTCCCCGCGGCTCTAGCCATGCTCAGTCCCGTTCCTTTTGTACGCCCCGCGGCTCTAGCCATGCTCAGTCCCGTTCCTTTTGTACTCCCCGCGGCTCTAGCCATGCTCAGTCCCGTTCCTTTTGTACGCCCCGCGGCTCTAGCCATGCTCAGTCCCGTTCCTTTTGTACTCCTCGCGGCTCTAGCCATGCTCAGTCCCATTCCTTTTCTACTCTCCGCGGCTCAGCTGCTCATAGGTACTATGGCGACAAGAGCAGGTCAGATTTTGTGTGTGGACTTCGGCTATGGGTCCGGACCCAAGCCATTCAATACTTTTCCTTATATGTCTCGGTGTCAAATTTTTAAATCTCATAATACTCCTGTGAAGTGACTTGGGACGTCCATACCCATCTTTCCCACAATTCCATATTTGAATCCCTCCAATCCGGATTCTGCCCCTGTCACAGTACCGAAATGGCTCTCATCAAAGTCACAAATGTCATCCTTTGTGACTGTGATTTTAGCAAACTACCCCTCTTCATCCTTCTTGACTTGTCTGCAGCCTTTGACATGGTTGACCATGCTATACTTCTCCAACGCCCCTCCACCATTGTCTAGCTGGGTGGGACTGCACTTGCCTGGTCCCATTCTTATCCATCTAATCGTAGCCAGAGAATAACCTGCAATGCAGAGAGTTGTGGGGATCTGGAACTTGCTGCCTGGAAGAGTGGTGGATGCAGAAACCCTCACCACTTTTAAGAGATGGTTGGATGGACACTTAAAATGCAGTGACCTGCAGGGTTACAGACCTAGAGCTGGTAATTGAGATTAAACTGGATGACCTTTTGTTGGCCGGTGCAGATATAATGGTAAGTATTGCAGTGAATAGAATACGACCAGGGTGATGATCTGGACTATTATCGATCGCCTGGATGGGTCAGAGAGGAATTTTCCCAGATATTTTCTCCCTAAATTGGCCTGGGTTTTTATCTGGTTTTTGTCTCTCCCAGGAGATCACATGGCTTGGGGTGGAGTGTGGAATGTTTCAGTATAAGGGGTGTCGCAGTTGTGTGAGGCGGACTGGTTGGGCTGGGTGCGCTTTGCCTTTCCGTCATTGTTATAGGTTTATATGTAACCTTCAGGGCTGCTGACCGAGGGCCGTGCGGTTCTTTGTCGGCCGGTGGGAACACGATGGGCCGAAATGACCACCTCCTGTGCTAGAAATTTCTATGTTTCTTTGTTTCCAACGGCTTCTCTTCCTGCCCCCACATCATTACCTCTGGTGTCCCCCCAAGGATCTATCCTTGGCCCCTCCTATTTCTCATGTACATGTTGCCCCTTGGCGACATCATCCGAAAACACAGCATCAGTTTCCACATGTACGCTGTTGACACCCAGCTCTACATAGAAACATAGAAAATAGGTGCAGGAGTAGGCCATTCGGCCCTTCTAGCCTGCACCGCCATTCAATGAGTTCATGGCTGAACATGCAACTTCAGTACCCCATTCCTGCTTTCTCGCCATACCCCTTGATCCCCCTAGTAGTAAGGACTACATCTAACTCCTTTTTGAATATATTTAGTGAATTGGCCTCAACAACTTTCTGTGGTAGAGAATTCCACAGGTTCACCACTCTCTGGGTGAAGAAGTTTCTCCTCATCTCGGTCCTAAATGGCTTACCCCTTATCCTTAGACTGTGACCCCTGGTTCTGGACTTCCCCAACATTCATCAGAACATAAGAATTAGGAACAGGAGTAGGCCATCTAGCCCCTCGAGCCTGCTCCACCACCCAACAAGATCATGGCTGATCTGGCCGTGGACTCAGCTCCACTTACCCGCCTGCTCCCCATAACCCTTAATTCCCTTATTGGTTAAAAATCTATCTATCTGTGATTTGAATACATTCAATGAGCTAGCCTCAACTGCTTCCTTGGGCAGAGAATTCCACAGATTCACAACCCTCTGGGAGAAGAAATTCCTTTCAACTCGGTTTTAAATTGGCTCCCCCGTATTTTGAGGTTGTGCCCCCTAGTTCTAGTCTCCCCGACCAGTGGAAACAACCTCTCTGCCTCTATCCTGCCTATCCCCTTCATTATTTTAAATGTTTCTATAAGATCACCCCTCATCCTTCTGAACTCCAACGATTAAAGACCCAGTCTACTCAATCTATCATCATAAGGTAACCCCCTCATCTCCGGAATCAGCCTACTGAATCGTCTCTGTACCCCCTCCAAAGCTAGTATATCCTTCCTTAAGTAAGGCGACCAAAACTGCACGCAGTATTCCAGGTGCGGCCTCACCAATACCCTGTACAGTTGCAGCAGGACCTCCCTGCTTTTGTACTCCATCCCTCTCGCAATGAAGGCCAACATTCCATTCACCTTCCTGATTACCTGCTGCACCTTCAAACTAACTTTTTGGGATTCATGCACAAGGACCCCCAGGTCCCTCTGCACCGCAGCATGTTGTAATTTCTCCCCATTCAAATAATATTCCCTTTTACTGTTTTTTCCCCCAAGGTGGATGACCTCACACTTTCCGACATTGTATTCCATCTGCCAAACCTTAGCCCATTCGCTTAACCTATCTAAATCTCTTTGCAGCCTCTCTGTGTCCTCTACACAACCTGCTTTCCCACTAATCTTTGTGTCATCTGCAAATTTTGTTACACTACACTCTGTCCCTCTTCCAGGTCATCTATGTATATTGTAAACAGTTGTGGTCCCAGCACCGATCCCTGTGGCACACCACTAACCACCGATTTCCAACCGGAAAAGGACCCATTTATCCCGACTCTCTGCTTTCTGTTAGCCAGCCAATTCTCTATCCATGCTAATACATTTCCTCTGACTCCGTGTACCTTTATCTTCTGCAGTAACCTTTTGTGTGGCACCTTATCGAATGCCTTTTGGAAATCTAAATACACCACATCCATCGGTACACGTCTATCCACCATGCTCGTTATATCCTCAAAGAATTCCAGTAAATCACCTCACCACCACTTCTCTCGATCCCTCCATGGTCTCTAAATTGTCAGACTGCTTGTCCCACATCCAGTACTGGATGAGCAGAAATTTTCTCCGATTGAATATTGGGAAGATGAAGCCATTGTTTTCGGTCCACGCCACAAACTCCGTTCCCTAGCCACTGACTCCATCCCTCTCCCCAACTCCTGTCTGAGGCTGAACCAGACTGTTCGCAACCTTGGTGTCTCATATGTAACCCTGAAATGAGCTTTCGACCACATATCCGCAGCATAACTAAGTCCGCCTATTTTCACCTCTGTAACATCGCCCATCTCCGCCCTTGCCTCAGCTCATCCGCTGCTGAAGCCCTCATCCATGCCTTTGTTACCTCTAGACTTCACTATTCCAACGCACTCCTGGCTGGCCTCCCACATTCTAGTCTATGTAAACTAGAGGTGATCCAAAACTCGGTAGCCCGTGTCATAACTCCAACCAAGTCCCATTCACCCATCACCCCCTGTGCTCGGTGACCTACATTGGCTTCCGGTTAAACAACACCTTGATTTCAAAATTCTCATCCTAATTTTCAAATCCCTCCATGGCCTTGCCCTTCTTATCTCTCTAGTCTCCTCCAGCCTCACAACCCTCCCCCCACCACAGAGATGTCTGCGCTCCTCTAATTCTGCCCTCTTGAGCATCCCTGATTATAATCGCTCCACCATCAGTGGCTGTGCCTTCTGTTGCCTGGGCCCCAAGCTCTGGAACTCCCTCCCTAAACCTCTCTGCCTCTCTACCTCTCTTTATCACATAATATTCCTGTAAAGTGCCATGGGACATTGCACTATGTTAAAGGCGCTATATAAATACAAGTTGTTATGCTGCGAGTGACTCCCCAAAGCCTTGCCATCGTCTACAAGGCACAAGTCAGGAGTGTGATGGAATACTCTCCACTTGCCTGGATGAGTGCAGCTCCAACAACACTCAAGAACTGGTAACGGCAGCATAGTGGTTAAAGTACGGGTCTAGCAATCCAGAGGCTTGGACTAATGATAGAGACTTGAGTTCAAATCCCTCCATGGCAGCTGTGGGATTTAAAGTCAATTAAATGAAAAAATCTGGAATAAAAAGTTAGGGTCAGTAATGGTGACCATGAAACTACCGGATCACGAATCTGGTTCACGAATGTCCTTTCGGGAAGGAAATCTTCCGGCCTTACCTGGTCTGGCCGAAATGTGACTTCAGGCCCACAGCAATGTGGTTGACTCTGAACTGGCCTCTGAACTGGCCCAGCAAGACACTCAGTTGTATACAACCGCTACAAGAAACAGTAAGAAGGATAAAACCTCACACAGGCTATGAACACGACAGCAGCACACCCAGCCCAGTAAACCTTGCAAAGTCCTCCTCACAAACATCTGGCCAAAATTGGGAGAGCTGTCCCACAGACTAGTCAAGCAACAGCCTGACATTGTAATACTCACAGAATCATATCTTTCAGTCAATGTCCCAGACTCCTCCATCACTGTCCCTGGGTATGTCCTGTCCCACCGGCAGGACAGACCCACCAGGGGTGGCAGCACAGTGGTGTACAGTCGGGATAGAGTGGCCCTGGGCGTTCTGAACACTGACTCTGGACCCCATGAAGTCTCATGGCTTCAGGTCAAGCATGGATGAGGAAACCTCCTGCTGATTACCACCTCCCGCCCTCCCTCAGCTGATGAATCAGTATCCTCCATGGTGGACACCACTTGGAAGAAGCACTGAGAGTAGCAAGGGCACAGAATGTACTCTGGGTGGGGGATTTCAATGCCCACCAGGAGTGGCTCGGTAGCACCATTACTGACCGAGCTGGCCGAGTCCTGAAGGACATAGCTGCCAGACTGGGCCTGCGACAGGTGGTGAGAGAACCAACACGAGGGAAAAACCTACTTGACCTTGTCCTCACCAATCTACCTGTCGCAGATGTATCTGTCCATGACAGCATTGGTAGCAGTGACCACCGCACAGACATTTTGGAGACAAAGTCCCGTCTTCACACTGAGGACACCCTCCATCGTGTTGTGTGGCACCACCACTGTGCTAAATGGGATAGATTCAGATCAGATCCAGCAGCTCAAAACTGGACATCCATGAGGCGCTGTGGGCCATCAGCAGCAGCAGAATTGTATTCCACCACAATCTGTAACCTCATGGCCCGGCATATCCCTCACTCTACCATTACCATCAGGTCAGGGGACCAACCCTGGTTCAATGAGGAGTGTAGAAGAGTATGCCAGGAGCAGCACCAGGCGTACCTAAAAATGAGGTGCCAACCTGGGGAAGTTGCAACACAGGACTACATGCATGCTAAACAGTGGGAGCAGCATGCTATAGCCAGGGCTAAGTGATCCCACAACCAACGGATCAGATCAAAGCTCTGTAGTCCCGCCACATCCAGTCGTGAATGGTGGTGGACCATTAAACAACGAACGGGAGGAGGATACTCCATGAATATCCCCATCCTCAATGATGGCAGAGCCCAGCACGTGAGTGCAAAAGACAAGGCTGAAGCATTTGCAACCATCTTCAGCCAGAATTGCCGAGTGGATGATCCATATCGGCCTCCTCCTGAGGTCCCCACCATCACAGAAGCCAGTCTTCAGCCAATTTGATTCACTCCACGTGATATCAGGACACGGCTGAGTGCACTGGATACAGCAAAGGCTAAGGGCCCAGACAACATCCCGGCTGTTGTGCTGAAGACTTGTGCTCCAGAACTAGCCGTGCCTCTAGCCAAGCTGTTCCAGTACAGCTACAACACTGTCATCTGTCCCACAATGTGGAAAACTGCCCAGGTATGTCCTGTCCACAAAAAGCAGACGAATCCAATCCGGCCAATTACCGCCCCATCAGTCTACTCTCAATCATCAGCCAAGTGATGAAAGGTGTCGTCGACAGTGCTATCAAGCGGCACTTACTCACTAATAACCTGCTCAGTTTGGGTTCTGTCAGGCCCACTCGGCTCCAGACCTCATTACAGCCTTGGTCCAAACATGGACAAAAGAGCTGAATTCCAGAGGTGAGGTGAGAGTGAATGTCCTTGGCATCAAGTCAACATTTGACCGAGTGTGGCATCAAAGCTCCCTAGTAAAACTGAAGTCAATGAGAATCAAGGGGAAAACTCTCCACTGGCTGGAGTCATACCCAGCACAAAGGAAGATGGTTGTGGTGGTTGGAGGTCAATCATCTCAGCCCCAGGACATCACTGCAGGAGTTCCTCAGGGCAGTGTTCTAGGCCCAACCTTCAGCTGCTTCATCAATGACCTTCCCTCCATCATAAGGCCAGAAGTGGGGATGTTCGCTGATGATTGCACAGTGTTCAGTTCCATTCACAACTCCTCAGATAATGAAGCAGTCCATTTCCACATGCAGCAAGACCTGGATGACATTCAGGCTTGGGCTGATAAGTGCCAAGTAACATTTTCACCATACCAGTGCCAGGCAATGACTGTCACCAACAAGCGATAGTCTAACCACCGCCCCTTGACATTCAACGGCATTACCATCACCGAATCCCCCACCATCAACATCCTGGGGGTCACCATTGACCAGAAACGTAACTGGACCAGCCACATAAATACTGTGATAATAAGAGCAGGTCAGAGGCTGGGTATTCTGCAGCGAGTGACTCACCTCCTGACTCCCCAAAGCCTTCCCACCACCTACAAGGCACAAGTCAGGAGTGTGATGGAATACTCTCCACTTGCCTGGATGGTGCAGCTCCAAAAACATTCAAGAAGCTCGACACCATCCCGGACAACGCTGCCCGCTTGGTCGGCCCCCCATCCACCACCTTCAACACTCACTCCCTCCACCACCTTCAACACTCACTCCCTCCCACCACCGGCGCCCCCTGGCTGCAGTGTGTACCATCTACAAGATGCACTGCAGCAACTCGCCAAGGCTTCTTCGACAGCACCTCCCAAACCCGCGACCTCTACCACCTAGAAGGTCAACGGCAGCATGGGAACACCACCACCTCCATGCTCCCATCCTGACTTGGAAGTATATTGCTGTTCCTTCATTATCGTTGAGTCAAAATCCTGGAACTTGCTCCCTAACAGCACTGTGGGAACACCTTCACCACATAGAAACATAGAAAATAGGTGCAGGACCATCCGGCCCTTCGAGCCTGCACCACCTTTCAATAAGATCATGGCTGAGCATTCCTTCAGTATCCCGTTCCTGCTTTCTCTCCATACCCCTTGATCCCTTTAGCTGCAAGGGCCATATCTAACTCCCTCTTGAATATATCCTATGAACTGGCATCAACAACTCTCTGCAGCAGGGAATTCCACAGGTTAACAACTCTCTGAGTGAAGAAGTTCCTCCTCATCTCAGTCCTAAATGGCCTACCCCTTATCCTAAGACTATGTCCCCTGGTTCTGGACTTCCCCAACATTGGGAACATTCTTCCTGCATCAAACCTGTCCAGTCCCGTCAGAATTTTATATGTTTCTATGAGATCCCCTCTCATTCTTCTAAACTCCAGTGAATAAAGGCCCAGTTGATCCAGTCTCTCCTCATATGTCAGTCCAGCCATCCCGGGAATTAGTCTGGTGAACCTTCGCTGCACTCCCTCAATAGCAAGAACGTCCTTCCTCAGATTAGGAGACCAAAACTGAACACAATATTCCAGGTGAGGCCTCACCAAGGCCCTGTACAACTGCAGTAAGACTTCCCTGCTCCTATACTCAAATCCCCTAGCTATGAAGGACAACATACCATTTGTTGCCTTCACCGCCTGCTGTACCTGCATGCCAGCCTTCAGTGACTGATGAATCATGACACCCAGGTCTCGCTGCACCTCCCCTTTTCCTAATCTGCCGCCATTCAGATAATATTCTGCCTTCGTGTTTTTGCCCCCAAAGTGGATAACCTCACATTTATCCACATTACACTGCATTTGCCATGCATTTGAGCACTCCCCTAACCTGTCCAAAGCACCCTGCAGCCTCTTAGCGTCCTCCTCACAGCTCACACCACCACCCAGTTTAGTGTCATCTGCAAACTTGGAGATATTACACTCAATTCCATCATCCAGATCATTAATATATATTGTAAAGAGCTGGGGTCCCAGCACTGAGCCCTGCGGTACCCCACTAGTCACTGCCTGCCATTCTGAAAAGGACCTGTTAATCCCGACTCTTTGCTTCCTGTCTGCCAACCAGTTCTCTATCCACGTCAGAACATTACCCCCAATACCATGTGCTTTGATTTTGCACACCAATCTCTTGTGCGGGACCTTGTCAAAAGCCTTTTGAAAGTCCAAATACACCACATCCACTGGTTCTCCATGCCAAAAATTACAGGCCACAGGAATGTGGGAAGGGAGGACCTTGAGACAATCACTATCACTAGGAGGGGAGTGCTGGACAGGCTAATAGGACTCAAGGTAGACAAGTCCCCTGGTCCTGATGAAATGCATCCCATGGTATTAAAAGGAAGTTATAGCAGATGCATTCGTTATAATCTACCAAAATTCTCTGGACTCTGGGGAGGTGCCAGCGGATTGGAAAGCAGCTAATGTAACGCCTCTGTTTAAGAAAGGGGGCAGACAAAAGGCAGGTAACTATAGGCCGGTTAGTTTAACATCTGTAGTGGGGAAAATGCTTGAAACTATCATTAAGGAAGAAATAGCGGGACATCTAGATAGGAATAGTGCAATCAAGCAGACGCAGCATGGATTCATGAAGGGGAAATCATGTTTAACTAATTTACTGGAATTCTTTGAGGATATAACGAGCATGGTGGATAGAGGTGTACCGATGGATGTGGTGTATTTAGATTTTCAAAAGGCATTCGATAAGGTGCCACACAAAAGGTTACTGCAGAAGATAGAGGTACGCGGAGTCAGAGGAAATGTATTAGCATGGATAGAGAATTGGCTGGCGAACAGAAAGCAGAGAGTCGGGATAAATGGGTCCTTTTCGGGTTGGAAATAGGTGGTTAGGGGTGTGCCACAGGGATCGGTGCTGGGACCACAACTGTTTACAATATACATAGATGACCTGGAAGAGGGGACAGAGTATAGTGTAATAAAATTTGCAGATGATACAAAGATTAGTGGGAAAGCGGGTTGTGTAGAGGACACAGAGAGGCAAAGAGATTTGGATAGGTTAAGCGAATGGGCTAAGGTTTGGCAGATGGAATACAATGTCGGAAAGTGTGAGGTCATCCACCTTGGGGGGAAAAAAACAGTAAAAGGGAATATTATTTGAATGGGGAGAAATTACAACATGCTGCGGTGCAGAGGGACCTGGGGTCCTTGTGCATGAATCCCAAAAAGTTAGTTTGCAGGTGCAGCAGGTAATCAGGAAGGTGAATGGAGTGTTGGCCTTCATTGCGAGAGGGATGGAGTACAAAAGCAGGGAGGTCCTGCTGCAACTGTATAGGGTATTGGTGAGGCCGCACCTGGAGTACTGCATGCAGTTTTGGTCACCTTACTTAAGGAAGGATATACTAGCTTTGGAGGGGGTACAGAGACGATTCACTAGGCTGATTCCGGAGATGAGGGGGTTAACTTATGATGATAGATTGAGTAGACTGGGTCTTTACTCGTTGGAGTTCAGAAGGATGAGGGGTGATCTTATCGAAACATTTAAAATAATGAAAGGGATCGACAAGATAGAGGCAGAGAGGTTGTTTCCACTGGTCGGGGAGACTAGAACTAAGGGGCACAGCCTCAAAATAAGGGGGAGCCAATTTAAAACTGAGTTGAGAAGGAATTTCTTCTCCCAGAGGGTTGTGAATCTGTGGAATTCTCTGCCCAAGGAAGCAGTTGAGGCTAGCTCATTGAATGTATTCAAGTCACAGATAGATAGATTTTTAACCAATAAGGGAATTAAGGGTTACGGGGAGCGGGCGGGTAAGTGGAGCTGAGTCCACGGCCAGATCAGTCATGATCTTATTGATCGAGGGGCTAGATGGCCTACTCCTGTTCCTAATTCTTATGTTCTTAGGTTCTCCCCTGTCCACTCTACTAGTTACATCCTCAAAACATTCCAGAAGATTTGTCAAGCATGATTTCCCTTTCATAAATCCATGCTGACTTGGAACAATCCTATCACTGCTTTCTAAATGCGCTGCTATTTCATCCTTAATGATTGATTCCAACATGTTCCCCACTACTGATGTCAGGCTAACTGGTCTATAATTACCCATTTTCTCTCTTTTCAAAAGTGGTGTTACATTAGCAACCCTCCAGTCCATAGAAATTGATCCAGAGTCGATAGACTGTTGGAAAATTATCACCAATGCATCCACTATTTCTCGGGCCACTTCCTTAAGTACTCTGGGATGTAGACTATCAGGCCCTGGGGATTTATCGGCCTTCAATCCCGTCAATTTCCCACCTAATAAGGATATCCTTCAGTTCCTCCTTCGGACCCCTAGTTCGGGAAGGTTATTTATGTGTTCCTTTGAGAAGACAGAACCAAAGTATTTGTTCAATTGGTCTGCCATTTCTTTGTTCCCCATTATCAATTCACCCGAATCCGACTGCAAGGGACCAACGTTTGTCTTTTCTCTTTTTCTCTTCATATACCTATAGAAGCTTTTGCAGTCATTTTTTTATGTTTCCGGCAAGTTTCCACTCGTACTCTATTTTCCCCTCTTAATTAAACCCTTTGTCCTCCTCTGCTGTATTCTAAATTTCTCCCAGTCCTCCAGCTTACTACTTTTTCTGGCTAATTTGTATGCCTCTTCCTTGGATTTAACACTATCCTTAATTTCCCTCGTTAGCCACGGTTGAGCCACCTTCCCCGTTTTATTTTTACTCCAGACTGGGATGTATAATTCTTGAAGTTCGTCCATGTGATCTTTAAATGTTTGCCATTGTCTATCCACCGTCAACCCTTTAAATAACATTTGCCCGTCTATTCTAGCCAATTCACGCCTCATACCGTCAAAGTTACCTTTCCTTAAATTTAGGACCCTAGTTTCTGAATTAACTTTGTCACTCTCCATCTTAATAAAGAATTCTACCATATTATGGTCACTCTTCCCCAAGGGGCCTCGCACAACAAGATTGCTAATTAGTCCCTTCTCATTACACATCACCAGCTCTCTAGTTGGTTCCTCGACATATTGGTCAAGAAAACCATCCCTAATACACTTCACCGCATTTCTACCAGTTAGGTTAGCCCAATCAATATGTAGATTAAAGTCGCCCATGATAACTGCTGTACCTTTACTGCACACATCCCTTATTTCTTGTTTGATGCTGTCCCCAACCTCACTACTAGTATTTGGTGGTCTGTACACAACTCCAACTAGCGTTTTCTGCCCTTTGAGCTCCACCTATACCGATTCCACATCATCCAAGCTAAAATCCTTCCTTACGATTGCATTAATTTCCTCTTTAACCAGCAACGCCACCCCACCTCCTTTTCCTTTCTGTCTAGCCTTCCTGCATGTTGAATACCCCTGGATGTTGAGTTCCCAGCCTTGGTCACCCTGGAGCCATGTCTCCGTGATGCCAATCACATCATACCCGTTAACTGATATCTGCGCAGTTAATTCGTCCACCTTATTCCGAAAACTCCTCACATTTAGGCACAGAGCCTTCAGGCTTGTCTTTTTAACACACTTTGACCCTTTAGAATTCTGCTGTAAAGTGGCCCTTTTTGTTTCTGTTTCGATTTTATTCCCCTCTGTCTCCCTGAATAGGTTCCCATCCCCCTGCCATATTAGTTTAACTCCTCCCAAACAGCACTCGCAAACACTTCCCCCTAGGACATTGGTTCCAGGTTCAGACTGTCCAGTTTGTACTGAATCCCTCCCTTCTGCACCACTCCTCAAGCCATGTATTCATCTGAGCTATCCTGCGATTCCTACTCTGACTCGCACGGGCCACTGGTAGCAATCCTGAGATTACTACTTTTGAGGTCCTACTTTTTAATTTAACTCCTAGCTCCCTAAATTCGTCTCGTAGGACCTGATCTCGTTTTTTTACCTATATCCTTGGACTGCAGTGGTTCAGGAAGGCGGCTCACCGCCACCTTCTCAAGGAGCAGTTAGGGATGCCAGCGACACCCACATCCCGAGAATGAGTATCTTAAAAATAGAGTCATGGCCTTTGAATATAGAACTTAAATGCTTCAAGTAAAGTAAGCTATTGATTATATAACAAGCTGCATCAGGCCCTGTCTCAGTAACGGCTCAATTCCAGCCATGCTGACATTAATAAATAGCTCATCCTTCACTCCTGTAGTTTATAATGTCATCCGAATCTCTCGATTGAATTACTGTCCAGTCACTGCTAGTTATTCAGTATTCCCAGTGGGCAGGCTCGGTTTGTATTCTTTGTTTCAAACCAGCTAATGACGTGTTGATTTTCTTGGTATCGGATCTCTTCCCAATATTAAATATGCCCTGATAGAGATGGATTTCAAGGAATTTGGAACCATTAGAAACTTGGAGATTACCGTAAATTAATATCTGTCTAATTCCAGCTGAGTCACCTCAGTTACAGTTACGGTGAAAACAACTCCTGCGATATTCTACCCTCTCCCCAGCCCCCCCCCCATCCACCCACCCCTCCCCGCTCCCCACTCACCCACCCCTCCCCCACTCGCCCACCCCTCCCCGCCCGCTCACCCCTCCCAACCCAGTCACCCCACACACTCACTCACCCCTACTCACCCCACCCACCCCCACCCACTCACCCCTCCCCGTCCCCCACTCACCCTCCCGTCCCCCACTCACCCACCCCTCCCCCGCTCACCCACCCCTCCCCGCCCGCTCACCCACCCCTCCCCGCCCGCTCACCCACCCCTCCCCGCCCGCTCACCCACCCCTCCCCGCCCGCTCACCCACCCCTCCCCGCCCGCTCACCCACCCCTCCCCGCCCGCTCACCCACCCCTCCCCGCCCGCTCACCCACCCCTCCCCGCCCGCTCACCCACCCCTCCCCGCCCGCTCACCCACCCCTCCCCGCCCGCTCACCCACCCCTCCCCGCCCGCTCACCCACCCCTCCCCGCCCGCTCACCCACCCCTCCCCGCCCGCTCACCCACCCCTCCCCGCCCGCTCACCCACCCCTCCCCGCCCGCTCACCCACCCCTCCCCGCCCGCTCACCCACCCCTCCCAACCCAGTCACCCCACACACTCACTCACCCCTACTCACCCCTACTCACCCCACCCACCCCCACCCACTCACTCCTCCCCGCCCGCCTGCACCCTCCCCGCCCGCTCGCCCCTCCTCCCACCCGCTCGCCCCCCCCACCCGCTCGCCCCAACCCCCCTTGCTCCTCCCCCCCTTGACCCTCCCCCAACCCTCACCCACCCCTCCTCTCCCCCCGCCCCTTCCCCCACCCACTCCCCGCATCCCCCACCCACGCCCCCCATCCCCCACCCACTCCCCCCCATCCCCCACCCACTCCCCCCCATCCCCCACCCACTCCCCCCTTCCCCCACCCACTCCCCCCTCCTCCACCCACTCCCCCTCCCCCACCCACTCCCCCCTCCCCCACCCACTCCCCCCTTCCCCCACCCACTCCCCCCTTCCCCCACCCACTCCCCCCTTCCCCCACCCACTCCCCCCTTCCCCCACCCACTCCCCCTTCCCCCACCCACTCCCCCTTCCCCCACCCACTCCCCCCTTCCCCCACCCACTCCCCCCTTCCCCCACCCACTCCCCCCTTCCCCCACCCACTCCCCACTTCCCCCACCCACTCCCCACTTCCCCCACCCACTCCCCACTTCCCCCACCCACTCCCCCCAGCCCCCACCCACGCCCCCCTTCCCCCACCCACTCCCCACTCCCCCACCCACTCCCCCCTTCCCCCACCCACTCCCCACTCCCCCACCCACGCCCCCCAGCCCCCACCCACTCCCCCCTTCCCCCACCCACTCCCCACCCCTCCCCTCACCCACTCCTCCTCTCCCCCCTCCCATCCCACTCCTCCTCTCCTCCCACACCTCCTCTCCCCCCTCCCCTCCCCCCCACCCCCCAACCACTCACCCCTCCCCCCACCCACTCACCCCTCCCCCAACCACCCACCCCTCACCTCACCCACTCCTCCTCTTCCCCCCTCCCATCCCACTCCTCCTCTCCCCCCGCTCCTCCCACACCTCCTCTCCCCCCTCCCCTCCCCCCCAACCCCCCACCCACTCACCCCTCCCCCCACCCACTCACCCCTCCCCCACCCACCCACCCCTCACCTCACCCACTCCTCCTCTCCCCCCTCCCATCCCACCCCTCCTCTCCCTCCTCCTCCCACACCTCCACTCCCCCCTCCCCCCACCCACTCACCCCTCCCCCCACCCACTCACCCCTCCTCCCACCCACTCACCCCTTCCCCCCCACCCACTCACCCCTTCCCCCCCCACCCACTCACCCCTTCCCCCCCCACCCACTCACCCCTTCCCCCCCACCCACTCACCCCTTCCCCCCCACCCACTCACCCCTTCCCCCCCACCCACTCACCCCTTCCCCCCCACCCACTCACCCCTTCCCCCCCACCCACTCACCCCTTCCCCCCCACCCACTCACCCCTTCCCCCCCACCCACTCACCCTTTCCCCCCCTACCCACTCACCCCTTCCCCCCCCACCCACTCACCCCTTCCCCCCCCACCCACTCACCCCTTCCCCCCCCCACCCACTCACCCCTTCCCCCCCCACCCACTCACCCCTTCCCCCCCCACCCACTCACCCCTTCCCCCCCACCCACTCACCCCTTCCCCCCCACCCACTCACCACTTCCCCCCCCACCCACTCACCCCTCCCCCCACCCACTCACCACTCCCCCACCCACTCACCCCTTCCCCCCCACCCACTCACCCCTTCCCCCCCACCCACTCACCCTTTTCCCCCCCCCACCCACTCACCCCTTCCCCCCCCACCCACTCACCCCTTCCCCCCCCCCACCCACTCACCCCTTCCCCCCCCACCCACTCACCCCTTCCCCCCCACCTACTCACCCCTTCACCCCCACCCACTCACCCCTTCCCCCCCCACCCACTCACCCCTTCCCCCCCCACCCACTCTCCCCTCCGCTCCCCCCTCGCTCACCCCTCCGCTCCCCCCTCGCTCACCCCTCCGCTCCCCCCTCGCTCACCCTTCCGCTCCCCCCTCCGCTCCCCCCTCGCTCCCCACTCACCCCTCCGCTCACCCCTCACTCACCCCTCCCCTCAGCCACCCCTCACTCACCCCTCCCCTCAGCCACCCCTCACTCACCCCTCCCCATAGCCACCCCTCACCCTTCACCCCAATCCCCCTCACCCACCCACCCACCCACCAACCCACCAACTCCCACTCACGCACCACTAACCACAGTCCTCTACTCCTCCACCTATTTATTCTTGCTTCTCCCTGACGATGCTGGCTCGTACTTTGGGGAAAACCTGGATGCCGGTAAATGCAAAGATAAGTCCTGTTCACCCATCAACCGCTACATCGGCTCTCGGTCCAACAACACCTCCAATTTAAAATGTCCTTACTTCTATTCAAATCCCCCATGGCATCGCCCCTGCCTTTCTCTGTAACCTCCTCCAGCCCTACAATCCACCGAGATCTCTGCTCTCCTCCAATTCTGGCCTCTTGTCCAGCCACGATTTTCATCTCTCCACCATTGGCGGCCGTGCCTTCAGCTGCCCTAAGCTCTGGAATTCCCTCCCTAAGCCTCTCTGCCTCTCTTGGCTGCCGTGTTTCCTACATAGCAACAGTGACTACACTTCAAAGGTATTTAGTTGGCTGTAAAGTGCTTTCGGGCATCCTGAGGTCATGAAAGTTGCTGTATAATTGCAAGTCGTTCTCTCTCCTCCTTTAAGGCGCTCCTTAAAACCTACCTGTTTGACCAAGCTTTTGGTCATTTATCCTAATATCTCCATATAAGAACATAAGAACATAAGAATTAGGAACAGGAGTAGGCCATCTATGTGATCGGGAAACCGCTGCCTGAAAGGGTGGTTTGAAATAGTAACTTTCAAACCGGCAATTGGGTAAATACTTGAAAGAAAAGAATTACAGGGCTGTGGGGAAAGAGCGGGGAGTAGGACTAATTGGATAGTTCTGCCAGAGCCGGCACAGGAACGATGGGCCGAATGGTCTGTGCTGTATCAGTCTACATGAGGAGCGGTTTGGTCACATCGTTAAGGAGGGTTTGAATAGGGGAGAGAGTATGTGGGTGGAGGAGGAAATTCCAGAGCGGGGCATCGGTGGCTGAAGGGTTGTTGGGGTGATGGGAGGTAGGGGGCGATGCACAACAGGCCAGAATGAGAGGAAAGTAGAGATCGCGGAGTATCTTAGGGCTGGAGGAAGTTATGTGATAGGGAGGGAGTGAGGTCACGGAGGAATTTGAACACGAGGATAAACATTTTAAATTTGAGGTGTGGGTGGACCGGGAGCCAATATACATCGACAAGGACAGCGGTGATGGGTGAGTGGGTTAAGATACAGGCTGCAGAATTTTGGATGAATTGAAGTTAACAGAAGGTTTGAAAACGGGATGATGGCGGATGGGAGCATCGCAACCCAGCACAGTGCTGTGGTCTGCTGGAGCAGGAAGCCTGGCTGTGATCTTTTCCCCATACCCTACCCCAGGCTAGTTGTAGCTGCAGATGTCGGCCGTGGCTCAGTGGCAGCACCCTCACACCCTCGGTATCAGAGGTTTGTGGGTTCAAGTCCCACTCCAGAGACTTGAGCACAGAATCGACACTGACACTCCCAGCGCAGTACTGAGGGAGTGCTGCACTGTCAGAGAGGCAGTACTGAGGGAGCGCTGCACTGTCTTTCAGATGAGACGTTAAACTGAGACTCTGTTAGCCCTCTCAGTTGGACGTAATAGAATCATAGAAGAGCAGAGGAGTTCTCCCCCTGGTGTCCTGGCTAATATTTATCCCTC
The DNA here is from genome assembly GCF_044704955.1 of Pristiophorus japonicus. Taxonomy (NCBI): domain Eukaryota; kingdom Metazoa; phylum Chordata; class Chondrichthyes; family Pristiophoridae; genus Pristiophorus; species Pristiophorus japonicus. The sequence continues at coordinate 543,918,643 of NC_091977.1, forward strand.
AACATCACTATCTGGTCATTATCACCATGCTGTTTTGTGGCTGGCTGTCGCATTTCCTACATTACAGCATGTACTTAAAATGTACTTAATTGGCTGTTAGGTTCTTGCAGACATTCTGAGATTGTGAAGGGCGCTATAGAAATGCAAGTCTGTCTTTTGCACACCAACAGACACTGCTCCAAAATAACAATCTGAGGCATGAGGGAGCCTATTCTACCTTGAGGTTGTATTCTCCTTCAAAGCCGGGACCTTACCTGCTCTGTAGATTACTGTCGGCCACTGAACCTTCAGGTGCATGAGAAGGTGACTGCGCCCGTCTCTTGTGTCTCAGAGTGCCCTTGTTGGCCCAGGACCAGCTGATTCCTCACCATGAGCTGTTAAGGGCGCCTTCTGCAAATATTTGCAGTGTGGTGCAGGTGTAGGATCTGCTGGAGTGGTGGCTTGTTAACGGGCATCCCGTGGTGCAGGGAGCTGCTCCGTGTCCTTCAGTAAATGGGGACGTTATCGGTCATTAGTAACTCGACATCACAAAGCAGCCCGTTCTGGGGACGGGAAGGCCTGTGAGGTTAAATCTCTGGTGATAAAAGCCATTATCGCACTGAGCAATTATTTGTGCTTTTGCGAGGAATCGGCAGCAATGTTTCGACTGCCTTCAGCTCACAGAGCCCAGGCACCCGCTGCTATCGGAGCTTTCACAGCCAGCTGCTAACGGCACCACTCACCTTTCAGCATGAGCAAGGTAAGGGCCGCTTCATGCTCATCCACTCGCTAAAAGGGAGCAAATAGCTTGAGTTAAAATTTATATGATCTGGGCATAGGTCGTATTTGGTTAAGAGGTGTTGAGGTGAGGGAAGGGGAGTGATGCAGCTTTGGCTGGTTACGGTGTTTTGGTTTCTAGTCTGTATTCCCAGTTAGCCGATTCATCTCTCTCCTCCGACCCCCATTCTCTGAAAATTAGAGTTGGGCTGATGTCAGGAAGCTGCATCGAGAAGGCTGAGGGGCGACCTGGAAGAGGTCTTTAAAATTATGAAGGGGTTCGACATGGTAGACGTAGAGAAGATGTTTCCACTTGTGGGCGAGTCTGAAACTAGGGGCTATCAATATCAGACAGTCACTAATAAATCCAATGGGGAATTCAGGAGAAACTTCTTCACCCAGAGAGCGCTGAGAATGTGGAACTCGCTGCCACAGGGAGGGGTTGAGGCGAATAGTATCGATGTATTTAAGGGGAAGTTGGATAAGTCCAAGAGGGAGAAGGGAACAGGAGGATATTCTGAAATGGAGTAGTTTGGGAGGAGGCTGGTGTGGGGCATACACACCGGCTCGGACAGAATGGCCTGTTTCTGTGATGTGAATTCTATGTAACTTCTTCACATACAGGCTAGTGGAAATCTGGAACTCTATCCCCCCCCATCCCCTAAAGGTTACGGAAGAAAGGCAGGTAAATGGGGTTAAGATGCAGATCAGCCATGATCTAATTGAATGGTGGAAAAAGAAAGACTTGCATTGATGTAGCGCCTTTAACTACCTCTGGATGTTCCAAAGCGCTTCACAGGCAATGAAGTACTTTTGAAGTGCAGTCATTGTTGTAATGTGGGAAACGCAGCAGCCAATTTACGCACTGCAAGATCCCACAAACAGCAATGTGTTGATGACCATATAATCTGTTTTATTGATGTTGCTTGAGGGATAAATTTTGACACAGGACAGAGCAGAATTCGCCTGCACTTCTAAATAGTGCCATGGGATCTTTTTACATCCACCTGAGAGGGCAGACGCGGCCTCAATTTAACATCTCATCCGAAAGATGACTCCTCCGACAGTGCGGCGCTCCCTCAGTACTGCCCCTCCGACAGTGCAGCGCTCCCTCAGTACTGCCCCTCCGACAGTGCGGCGCTCCCTCAGTACTGCCCCTCCGACAGTGCGGCACTCCCTCAGTACTGCCCCCTCCGACAGTGCGGCACTCCCTCAGTACTGCCCCTCCGACAGTGCGGCACTCCCCCAGTACTGCCCCTCCGACAGTGCGGCACTCCCTCAGTACTGCCCCTCCGACAGTGCGGCACTCCCTCAGTACTGCCCCTCCGACAGTGCGGCACTCCCTCAGTACTGCCCCTCCAACAGTGCGGCGCTCCCTCAGTACTGCCCCTCCGACAGTGCGGCACTCCCTCAGTACTGCCCTTCTGACAGTGCGGCACTCCCTCATTACTGCCCCTCCGACAGTGCGGCACTCCCTCGGGAGTGTGTCCAGGAGTGGGGTTCCAAACTACGACTTTGTGACTCGAGGAGAGAGAGTTACCACCACAAGCTGGCAAAGACCGGATTTTGTTCAAGTTTTACGATGGGGTGAGGGGCATAGGGGAGACCCGATTGAATCAGCCTTCTAAATCTGGCACAGCAACTTAAATGGATCTTGAAACTTCCTCTGGCCTTGGGAAAGCAGTTGCTTATCTTTAGCTGCAGTGCATGGGAACGTCTATGTTGCATTAATTATATTAAGAAAAATAACAACACAGAAACTGCAACAAATCCTTCTGCATCAGTCGAGGAGAACTTGAGTTTGAACAGAAAGATTTCCTGTGCTTGTGTCTCCATAACAAGACGCAACTTAATCATCAACAACAACAAATATTTGTATTCATATAGCGCCTTTAACATAGTAAAACGCCACATGGTGCTTCACAGCAGCGTTATCCGAAAAAAATTGACTCCGAGCCACATGAGATATTAGGATAAATGGCCAAAAGCTTAGTCAAAGAGGTAGGTTATAAGGTTAGAGAGGTGGGCAGGTTTAGGGAGGGAAGGTAGATAAGTCACCAGGACCAGATGGGATGCATCCTAGGATGCTGAGCAAAGTAAAGGTGGAAATTGCGGAGGTACTGGCCATAATCTTCCAATCCTCCTTGGACATGGGGCTGGTGCCAGAGAACTGGAGAATTGTAAATGTAATACCCTTGTTCAAAAAAGATAAGCCCAGCAACTACAGGCCAGTCAGTTTAATCTCGGTGATGGGGAAGCTTTTAGAAATGATAATCTGGGTCAAAATTAACAGTCACTTGGACAAGTGTGGATTAATTAAGGAAAGCCAGCATGGATTTGTTAAAGGCAAATTGTGTTTAACCAACATAATTGCAAAGTGGGTGGAGTATAAAAGCAGGAAAACAGCAGGTGATGAAGAAGGCAAATGGTATATTGGCCTTAATAGCTAGGGGATTTGAGTATAGGAGCAGGAAGGTCTTACTGCAGTTGTACAGGGCCTTGGTGAGGCCTCACCTGGAATATTGTGTTCAGTTTTGGTCTCCTAATCTGAGGAAGGACGTTCTTGCTATTGAGGGAGTGCAGCGAAAGTTCACCAGACTGATTCCTGGGATAGCTGGACTGACATATGAGGAGAGATTGGATCTACTCGGCTTATATTCACTGGAGTTTAGAAGGATGAGAGGGGATCTCATAGAAACATATAAAATTCTGACGGGACTGGGCAGGTTAGATGCGGGAAGAGTGTTCCCAATGTTGGGGAAGTCCAGAACCAGGGGACATAGTCTAAGGTTAAGGGTTTCAGTCATTTAGGACTGAGATGAGGAGAAACTTCTTCACTCAGAGAGTTGTTAACCTGTGGAATTCCCTACCGCAGAGAGTTGTTGATGCCAGTTCGTTGGATATATTCAAGAGGGAGTTAGATATGGCCCTTACCACTAAAGGGATCAAAGGGTATGGAGAGAAAGCAGGAAAGGGGTACTGAGGTGAATGATCAGCCATGATCTTATTGAATGGTGGTGCAGGCTCGAAGGGCCAAATGGCCTACTCCTGCAACTATTTTCTATGTTTCTATGTTTCTAAGTCTTGCTACAGTTATACAGGGTATTGGTGAGGCCACACCTGGAATACTGCATGCAGTTTTGGTTTCCATATTTACGAAAGGATATACTTGCTTTGGAGGCAGTTCAGAGAAGGTTCACTTGGTTGATTCCGGGGATGAGAGGGTTGACTTATGAGGAAAGGTTGAGTAGGTTGGGCCTCTACTCATTGGAATTCAGAAGAATGAGAGGTGATCTTATTGAAACGTATAAGATTATGAGGGGGCTTGACAAGGTGGATACAGAGAGGATGTTTCCACTGATGGGGGAGACTAGAACTAGGGGGCATAATCTTAGAATAAGGGGCCACTCAATTAAAACTGAGATGAGGAGAAATTTCTTCTCAGAGGGTTGTAAATCTGTGGAATTCGCTGCTTCAGAGAGCTATGGAAGTTGGGACATTGAATAAATTTAAGACAGAAATAGACAGTTTCTTAAACAATAATGGGTTATGGGGAGCGGATGGGGAAGTGGACCTGAGTCCATGATCAGATCAGGCTCGAGAGGCCGTATGAGCTACTCCTGCTCCTATTTCTTATGTTCTTATAATTGAGTTTTTTATTGAGGTAACAGAGAGGGTTGATGAGGGCAATCTTAGAATCGAATCGGAACAGCACAGTAGGAGGCCATTCGGCCCGTCGAGCCCGTGCCGGCTCTCTGCAAAAGCACTTCAGCCAGTCCCACTCCCCCGCCCTTTCTCCGTAGCCCTGCTAATTTGATCTAATTTCCTTTTGAAAGCCATTATTGATTCTACCTCCACTACCAGTCCCAGTACTGACCCCTGGGGAACACCACTGTATACCTCCCTCCAGTCCCAGAAACAACCATTCACCACTACTCTCTGTTTCCTGTCACTGAGCCAATCCCGTATCCATGCTGCCCCTGTCCCTTTTATTAGAAACATAGAAACATAGAAAATAGGTGCAGGAGTAGGCCATTCGGCCCTTCGAGCCTGCACCGCCATTCAATGAGTTCATGGCTGAACATTCAACTTCAGTACCCCATTCCTGCTTTCTCGCCATACCCCTTGATCCCCCTAGTAGTAAGGACCTCATCTAACTCCTTTTTGAATATATTTAGTGAATTGGCCTCAACAACTTTCTGTGGTAGAGAATTCCACAGGTTCACCACTCTCTGGGTGAAGAAGTTCCTCCGCATCTCGGTCCTGAATGGCTTACCTTATCCTTAGACTGTGACCTCTGGTTCTGGACTTCCCCAACATTGGAAACATTCTTCCTGCGTCTAACCTGTCTAACCCCGTCAGAATTTTAAACGTTTCTATGAGGTCCCCTCTCATTCTTCTGAACTCCAGTGAATACAAGCCCAGTTGATCCAGTCTTTCTTGATAGGTCAGTCCCGCCATCCCGGGAATCAGTCTGGTGAACCTTCGCTGCACTCCCTCAATAGCAAGAATGTCCTTCCTCAGGTTAGGAGACCAAAACTGTACACAATACTCCAGGTGTGGCCTCACCAAGGCCCTGTAGCAACACCTCCCTGCCCCTGTACTCAAATCCCCTTGCTATGAAGGCCAACATGCCATTTGCTTTCTTAACCGCCTGCTGTACCTGTATGCCAACCTTCAATGACTGATGTACCATGACACCCAGGTCTCTTTGCACCTCCCCTTTTCCTAATCTGTCACCATTCAGATAATAGTCTGTCTCTCTGTTTTTACCACCATCGGGCTTCAACATTGCTTGCAAGCCTATTATGTGGCATGTTATCAAACGTCATTTGGTAGTCCATGTGCACATCAACAACATGGACCACTGCTTTTCTTGATATATATTAATCATTTGGACTTGGGTGTACGGGGCACTATTTCAAAATTTGCGGATGACACAAAGTTGGAAGTATAGTGAACAGTGATGAGGATAGTGATCAACTTCAAGAGGAAATAGACAGGCTGGTGGAATGGGCAGACACGTGGCAGATGACATTTGATGCAGAAAAGTGAAAATGATACATTTTGGTAGGAAGAACCAGGAGAGGCAATATAAACTAAAGGGTACAATCCTAAAGGGGGTGCAGAGAGAGCTGCAGGTATATGGGCACAAATCGTTGAAGGTGGCAGAGCAGGTGCAGAAAGCGGTTTAAAAAAAGCTTACGGGATCCTGGGCTTCATAGAGGCACAGACTACAAAAGCAAGGAAGAGGGTGGAGAAAAGATTTTCAAGAATGATTCCAGGGATGAGGGACATCAGTTACGTGGATAGACTGGAGATGCTGGGATTTTTCTCTTGGCTCTGGCTGTACTCCCAGAGGAACCATTGCCCTTGCCCGTATTCCGTAATTAGAGTGTGAGATGCACTCTGGGGACTCCTGCATTACCTGCCTGACCCTCCTTGTTTGTCTGACGGTCACCCATTCCCTCACTGCCTGCACACTCTTACGCTGCGGGACCACCACCTCCTGAAACGTGCTATCCACGCAGCTGTCAACCTCACCTTGACCATCATTTTCCAGTCCTCTTTGGGTCTGGGCATGGTGCCGGGGGATTGGAGGACTGCTAATGTAGTACCCTTGTTTAAGAAGGGAAAAATGGATAGGCCAAGTAATTACAGGCCTATCAGCCTAACCTCAGTGGTGGGAAAATTACTGGAAAAAATCCTGAAAGACAGGATAAATCTGCATTTGGAAAGGCAAGGGTTAATTAGGGACAGTCAGCACGGATTTGTTAAGGGAAGATCGTGTTTGACTAACCTGATTGAATTTTTTGAGGTGATAACCAAGAGGGTCGATGAGGGTAGTGCGTACGATGTAGTGTATATGGACTTTAGCAAAGCTTTCTTTAAGTTCCCACATGGTAGACTGGTCACGAAGGTTAAAGTCCATGGGATCCAGGGCAAAGTGGCAAGTTGGATCCAAAATTGGCTTGGAGGTAGGAAGCAAAGGGTAATGATTGATAGATATTTTTGTGACTGGAAGGATGTTTCCAGTGGGGTTCTGCAGGGCTCAGTACTGGGTCCCTTGCTTTTTGTGGTATATATCAATGATTTAGATTTGAATATCGGGAGTATGATTAAGAAGTTTGCAGATGACACTAAAATTGGCTGTGTGGTTGATAATGAAGAGGAAAGTCATGGGCTGCAGGAGGATATCAATCTACTGGTCAGGTGGGCAGAGCAGTGGCAAATGGAATTTAATTCAGAGAAGTGTGAGGTGATGCACTTTGGGAGGGCTAATAAGGAAAGGGTATACACATTAAGCGGTAGGCCACTTCATAGTGTAGATGAACAAAGGAACCTTGGAGTGCTTGTCCACAGATCCCTGAAAGTAGCAGGCCAGGTGGATAAGGTGGTTAAGAAGGCATACGGAATGCTTGCCTTTATTGGTCGAGTAGAATATAAGAGCAGGGAGGTTATCCTTAAATTGTATAATACTTTGGTTAGGCCACAGCTGGAATACTGCGTGCAGTTCTGGTCGCCGTATTATAGAAAGGACGTGATTGCACTAGAGAGGGTGCAGAGGAGATTTACTGGGATGCTGCCTGGAATGGAGAATCTTAGTTATGAGGACAGATTGGATAGGCTGGGTTTGTTCTCATTGGAACAGAGGAGGTTGAGAGGAGATCTCATCGAGGTGTACAAAATATTGAGGGACCTGGACATTGTGGATAGTAAGGGCTTATTTCCATTGGTGGAGGGGGTCTATTACGAGGGGGCATAGTTTTAAGGTGGTTGGTGGAAGGTTTAGAGGGGATTTGAGGGGGGGCTTCTTTACACAGAGGGTTGTGGGGATCTGGGAACTCACTGCTTGGAAGAGTGGTGGATACAGAAACCCTCACCACTTTTAAGAGATGGTTGGATGGGCACTTAAAGTGCCGTAATCTGCAGGGTTACGGACCTAGAGTTAGTAATTGGGATTAGACTGGATGACCGTTTGTTGGCTGGCGCAGATATAATGGTAAGTACTGCAGGGAATCGAATACGGCCAGGGTGACTCCTGGACTAGTTTCGATCGCCTGGATGGGTCGGAGAGGAATTTTCCCAGATTTTTTTTCTCCCTAAATTGGCCTGGGGTTTTATCTGGTTTTTGCCTCTCCCAGGAGATCACATGGCTCCGGTTGGGGTGGAGTGTAGAATGTTTCAGTATAAGGGGTGTCGCAGTTGTGTGAGGCGGGCTGGGTATTCTTTGCCTTTCCGTCATTGTTCATAGGTTTATATGTAACCTTCAGGGCTGCTGACCGAGAGCCGTGCGGCTCTTTGTCGGCCGGTGGGAACACGATGGGCCGGAATGGCCTCCTTCTGCGCTGTAAATTTCGATGTTTCTCACGGATGCACCGCAGTGACACTAGCGGCTGTTTAAGCTCCAAAACCCGGAGCTCTAGCTCCTCCAGCTGATGACACTTCCTGCACACGCGGTTGTCCAGGACATGGGAAGCGCCCTGGAGTTGTCACAAGATATGCATTCCACGGGACTGAGGTGCCCTGCCTTGCCTAGACCTAATAGACTATTAACTAACTTAACAGAAATTAACTTAAACTGACCAGTCAGCTCTTTCCCTTGCGCTGATGTCACTTTAGGTTAGTTACCTCGCTCCCTGACGCTCGCGCTCCCTCCGGGATCTGTGCTCTTGAGCCGACCTTTACCCGTTCCCCTCGCTCTCCCGCAGATCCGCTCTCCGACCTATTAACTTAGAGTCCTTGAGAGCTGGGTTCCACTCCTGCTTTTTAGTCAGGCGTCTTCCTCCTCTCCACCCAATCCCTGCTCTCACCAAATTCTTCCACTCTGCTTATGATCCATTCCGATCGCACTCTCCTAGCTCTATCTCCAAGTTCTGTGCTCAACAATTGGATATGTACCTGAAGGAAAAAAATTGACAGGGCTACGAGGAAAGGGCAGGGGAGAGAGACTGGCTGAAGTGCTCTTGCAGAGAGCCGGCTCGGGCTCAACGGGCCGAATGAAAGAAAAACTTGCATTTATATAGCGCCTTTCATGACTACCGGACGTCTCAAAGCGCTTTACAGCCAATGAAGTACTTTTAAAGTGTAGTCACTATTGTAATGTGGGAAACAATGGCCTCATTCTGTGCTGTAACTATTCTATGATTCTTCTATGAATTCCAGAGTTTAAGCTTTGGCTGCTGAAAGCTTGGTCACCAATGGTGGGGCGATTACAATCGGGGGTTTGCAAGAGGCCAGAGTGGGAGGAGTGCAGAGATCTCGGTGGGTTGTAGAGCTGGAGATGGTTACAGAGCTAAGGAGGGGTGAACACCAGGACGAGAATTTTAAATACGACCGAGAGCCAATGTAGGTCAACGAGCACAGGATGATCAGTCACAGCCCACTGCGCTTTTACCAGATACTTTTACAAGTGCATCACTGTTTACCAGAGGGGCACAGGTGGGTCGCAGAAGGGTAGTCAGCACCTCTCGAAAAGGAGAGGAGTAGCTTGGGAGCATGCTGGGGTGTAAAGTTCTCTAAAGCTAATGCCTCCATTGACAATCTGCTTAGACAGTGCAGAATGTGTACAGCTTCCGGGCTAAACAATAATAAAATGCTATGATCCAGTGTGGGTGGGTTTTTAAAATTCATTCACAGGATGTGGGTGTCGCTGGCAAGGGCAGCATTTATTGTTTCCCTTGAGAAGGTGGTGGTGAGCCGCCTTCTTGAACCGCTGCAGTCCATGTGGTGAAGGTGCTCCCACAGTGCTGTTAGGGAGGGAGTTCCAGGATTTTGACCCAGCGACGATGAAGGAACGGCCGATATATTTCCAAGTCGGGATGGTGTGTGACTGGGAGGGGAACGTGGAGGTGGTGGTGTTCCCATGCACCTGCTGCCCTTGTCCTTCTAGGTGGTAGAGGTCGCGGGTTTGGGAGGTGTTGTCGAAGAAGCCTTGGCGAGTTGCTGCAGTGCATCTTGTAGATGGTACACACTGCAGCCAGGGGGCGCCGGTGGTGGAGGGAGTGAATGTTGAAGGTGGTGGAGGGAGTGAGTGTTGGAGGTGGTGGATGGGGGGCCAATCAAGCAGCTGCTTTGTCCTGGATGGTGTCGAGCTTCTCGAGTGTTGTTGGAGCTGCACCATCCAGGCAAGTGGAGAGTGTTCCATCACACTCCTGACTTGTGCCTTGTAGATGGTGGAAAGGCTTTGGGGAGTCAGGAGGTGAGACACTCACCGCAGAATACCCAGCCTCTGACCTGCTCTTGTAGTCACAGTATTTATGTGGCTGGTCCAGTTAAGTTTCTGGTCAATGATGAACCCCAGGATGTTCATGGTGGGGGATTCGGTGATGGTAATGCCGTTGAATGTCAAGGGGCGGTGGCAAGATGTATCGCTTGTTGGCGATAGTCATTGCCTGACACTTGTGTGGTGTGAATGTTACTTGCCACTTATCAGCCCAAGCCTGAATGTCGCCCAGGTCTTGCTGTATGTGAGCATGGACTGCTCCATTATCTGAGGAGTTGTGAATGGAACTGAACACTGTGCAGTCATCAGAGAACATCCCCACTTCTGACCTTATGATGGAGGGAAGGTCATTGATGAAGCAGCTGAAGATGGTTGGGCCTAGAACACTGCCCTGGGAACTCCTGCAGCGATGTGCTGGGTGCTGGGGGTGCTGTGATTGACGGTGTGGTCAGGTTCCGGGCGTGCTGTGTGGGCGCTCCCTGAACTAACATCAGAAGCGGTCCCCCATCCATCAATCCCGACTATGTACAGTCACCCTCTGTCGCCCTCCGGTGGCAGGTGGTGTTGCACACACACGCACACGCACACACACACGCACACGCACACACACGCACACGCACACACGCACGCACACGCACGCACGCACACACACGCACGCACGCACACACACGCACACGCACACACACGCACGCACACATCATAGGCGGTCCCTTGAAACGAGGATGACTTGCTTCCACGCCAAAAAAAAGGATGAGTTCACAGGTGTTTCGAATGAAGATCCTGAACTCCATGTTGAAGGGTGGAAAATGCCTGTGCGTGGATTGTTTAACGTGGGTTGGCCGTTGCACACCAGCCACCACACGGGTTTGACAGAGCGAGGTCTTGGTCCAGTGGCAAGGGTTAACCAAGACGACTGGAGACCAGCTCTGCTGCACGGACCCAGTGCCCACACATATCGCAGTGTGGGCTGGGCCCGTGCTGCCCCCTGGGCCCCTGGCCCCTAACTCACGCCTCCCCTGGGCCCCGATCACATCCCTCCACATTCTCTCTCAGCTCTATCGCCCCGACCTCGCCGCTCCTGCTGTACCTGCCCACGCTCCAATCACCGACCTGGACCTTGATGACGTCACTCTTCGCTGCCGTCGCCCTCCTGCACCAGCTCGCGCTGTAGTGACCTCCACGCTGCCCATGATCGCCGCTCCTGTTATGGCCCCGACCTGCCACTGATGGTTTCTCGCAGGTCGGGGCCCACACACCTCACACAGACACCCATAGACACCCACACACCCACACACCTCACACACCTCACACACACACCCCCAGACCCCCCCCCCCCCAAACACCCCCCCCCCCCCAGACCCCCCCCCCCCAGACACCCACACTCACTCACTCACTCACTCGCAGCCGAGGGAACAACTAATCCTTATGGGTATGTGCAGTTGTGGTTCTGTTACTGGACTAATAATCCAGAGCACGTGAGTTCAGATGTTACCATGGGCAGTTGGACCATTTGAATTCAGTTAAAAAAAATCTGGTAATAAAAAGCTGGGATCAGTAAACGTCACCAAGAAGCTGCTGAATTGTCGTAAAAAGCCATCTGGTTCACTAATGTCCTTTAGGGAAGGAAACCTGCCGTCCTTACCCGGTTTGGGCCTATATATGACTCCAGACCCACAGTAATGCCCTCTGAAGTTACCTAGGAAGGCACTCAGATCAAACCAGTGGTTCAAGAAGGTGGCTCATCATCAGTTTCTCAGGACAACTAAGGATCGGTAATAAATGCCAGCCTTGCCAATGACGCCCACATTCTGTGAATGAATAATGAAAAGTTAGCAAGCCTTTAACACGGCAGGGTTGCCCACAGTGCTTTGCCAAGAGGGGAGATTTGGGCAGAGCAGAAGCTGGGAGAAAGCTAGGCTCGGGGACCAGAGGAGGTGGAGCGGAGTGCCAGGGTGTGATGCTGAACTCTCTGCCACTAACAGTGGAGTGGGGAGGAAGGGAGAACGGCAGTGAGCTCAGAACAATGAGAGGGGCACGAACTGGGATGTGGGGAGAATGAGGGTGATGGGGAGCACGGTTTACTGTGCTCTGATACAGACTTGGGGTCTGTGTAGGGTGCAACAACAAGGCTCGGGGGGAGCAGTGACCGTGGGGTTCAGGCAGGGACCGGGGACGTAATAGTGATTGCCCCAACCCCTCTCCTCTCCCATCTTATCTTCCCTTACCCCCCCTGCCCCTATCTCCCCCCCTGCCCCTATCTCCCTCCCTGCCCCTATCTCCCTCCCTGCCCCTATCTCCCCCCCCTGCCCCGAGCTCCCCCCATGCCCCTAGCTCCCCCCCCATGCCCCTAGCTCCCCCCCATGCCCCTAGCTCCCCCCCATGCCCCTAGCTCCCCCCCATGCCCCTAGCTCCCCCCCATGCCCCTAGCTCCCCCCCATGCCCCTAGCTCCCCCCCCATGCCCCTAGCTCCCCCCCCATGCCCCTAGCTCCCCCCCCATGCCCCGAGCTCCCCCCATGCCCCTAGCTCCCCCCCCATGCCCCTAGCTCCCCCCCCATGCCCCTAGCTCCCCCCCATGCCCCTAGCTCCCCCCCCTCCCTCCCCCACCTTCCCTCTCCCTCCCCCACCTTCCCTCTCCCTCCCCCACCTTCCCTCTCCCTCCCCCACCTTCCCTCTCCCTCCCCCACCTTCCCTCTCCCTCCCCCACCTTCCCTCTCCCTCCCCCACCTTCCCTCTCCCTCCCCCACCTTCCCTCTCCCTCCCCCACCTTCCCTCTCCCTCCCCCACCTTCCCTCTCCCTCCCCCACCTTCCCTCTCCCTCCCCCACCTTCCCTCTCCCTCCCCCACCTTCCCCCTCCCTTCCCCTCCTCCACCAGAGAGTGTTGAGCATTGGTGACGAATGTGAATCCTGCGACCTCTCCCCCCCCCCCCCCCCCCCCCCCCTCCGCCGCAGATTCCCGGGATGTTGAGACCAGTAATACTCCCCCAAAGCTGTGCTGGTGGGGATCTGTCTGGACATTAATCCTCAGCCTGGTTTATACCCCAGTGGGTGCAGTTACTCACTGGGCCAGCAGGTGAAGCTCTTCCACCCTCTGTCCCACAGGGATTCTCTGGCAGTGCTGCCTTTGGGTTTGAGCGAATCCACTTTGAACCTAAAAAGGACAGAACAGGGTGCTTTCTAAATGATGAAAAGCAGTGGATGTCCGAAGAGACTTAGTGGGGGGGGGGGGAGAATGTTGGCCTTTATATCTACAACACTAGAATACAAGGGGTTAGAACATAACATAAGAAATAGGAGTAGGCCATATTATCTGAATGGCGGCAGATTAGGAAAAGGGGAGGTGCAACGAGACCTGGGTGTCATGGTTCATCAGTCATTGAAAGTTGGCATGCAGGTACAGCAGGCGGTGAAGAAGGCAAATGGTATGTTGGCCTTCATAGCGAGGGGATTTGAGTATAGGAGCAGGGAGGTCTTACTGCAGTTGTACAGGGCCTTGGTGAGGCCTCACCTGGAATATTGTGTTCAGTTTTGGTCTCCTAATCTGAGGAAGGACGTTCTTGCTATTGAGGGAGTGCAGCGAAGGTTCACCAGACTGATTCCCGGGATGGCAGGACTGACATATGAGGAGAGACTGGATCAACTGGGCCTGTATTCACTGGAGTTTTGAAGATGAGAGGGGATCTCATAGAAACATATAAAATTCTGACGGGACTGGACAGGTTAGATGCAGGAAGAATGTTCCCAATGTTGGGGAAGTCCAGAACCAGGGGACACTGTCTAAGGATAAGGGGTAAGCCATTTAGGACTGAGATGAGGAGAAACTTCTTCACTCAGAGAGTGGTGAACCTGTGGAATTCCCTACCGCAGAGAGTTGTTGATACCAGTTCATTGGATATATTCAAGAGGGAGTTAGATATGGCCCTTACGGCTAAAGGGATCAAGGGGTATGGAGAGAAAGCAGGAAAGGGGTACTGAGGGAATGATCAGCCATGATCTTATTGAATGGTGGTGCAGGCTCGAAGGCCGAATGGCCTACTCCTGCACCTATTTTCTATGTTTCTTTCCAACCCCTCGAAACCCCTCGAACCTGCTCCGTCATTTAATACGATCATGGCTGATATGATCATGGACTCAGCTCCACTTCCCTGCCCGCTCCCCATAACCCTTTATTCCCTTATCAGTTAAGAAACTGTCTATTTCTGTCTTAAGTAAATTCAATGACCCAATTTCCACAACTCTCTGGGGCGGCAAATTCCACAGATTTACAACCCTCTGAGAGAAGTCATGCTGCAGCTGTACAAAGCCCTGGTTAGACCACACCTGGAGCACTGTGAGCAGTTCTGGGCACCACAACTTAGGGAGGGTATATTGGCCTTGGAGGGAGTGCAGCATATGTTTACCAGAATGGTACCTGGACTCCAGGGGTTAAATTACGAGGAGAGATTACACAAACGAGGGTTGTGTTCCCTGGAATTTAGACGGTTAAGGGGTGATCTGATCAAAGTTTTCAAGGGGAACAGATAGGGTGGATCGAGAAAAACTATTTTAGTTGGTTGGGTGTCTAGGTCCAGGGAGATGGTCTAGAAATTAGAGCCAGACCTTTCAGAAGTGAAGTTGCGAAGCACTTCTACACACAAAGGGTGGTGCACCGCAAATGGCAATTGATGCTCGGTCAGTTGTTAATTTTAAATCTGCGATTCATACATTTTTGTTAACCAAAGGTATTAAGGGTTTGATAAAGTGCCACATAATCGGCTAGTCAGCAAGGTTAAAATTGAAGTTGAAAGTGGAAATTGCGGAGGCACTGGTCATAATCTTCCAATCGCCTTAGATACGGGGTTGGTGCCAGAGGGCTGGAGAATTGCAGCCATGTTACAGCCTTGTTCAAAAAAGGGTGTAAGGATAAACCCAGCAACTACAGGCAGTCAGTTTAACCTCGGTAATGGGGAAGCTTTTAGAAACAGTAATCAAGGATAAAATTAATAGTCACTTGGACAAGTGTGGATTACATGAGAACATAAGAAATAGGAGCAGGAGTCAGCCATTTGGCTCCTAGTGCCTGCTCCGCCACTCAATAAATTATGGACTCAGCTCCACTTCCCTGCCCGCTCCCCATAACCCTTCACTCTCTTGTCATTCAAAAACCCAGCCTCCACAGCTCTCTGGGGCAGAGAATTAATTAAGGAAAGCCTGCACAGATTTCTCAAAGACAAATCATGTTTAACTAACATAATTTAGTTTTTTGATTGAGGTAACAGAGAGGGTTGATGAGGGTAACGCGGTTGACATGGTGTACATGGATTTCCAAAAGGCATTTGACAAAGTGCCACATAATAGGCTTGCAGCAAAGTTGAAGCCCAGGAATAAAAGGGACAGGGGCAGTATGGATACGGGATTGGCTCAGTGACAGGAAACAGAGAGTAGTGGTGAACGGCTGTTTCTGGGACTGGAGGGAGGTATACAGTGGTGTTCCCCAGGGATCGGTACTGGGACCACAGCTTTTCTGGATATATATTAATGACAGATGTGGGTGTACAGGGCACAATTTCAAAATATGCAGATGGCACAAAACTTGCAAGTGTAGTGAACAGTGAGGAGGAGAGGGATAGACTTCCGGAAGACATCGACAGGCTGGTGAAATGGACGGACATGTGGCAGATGAAATTTAACGCAAAAAAGTGCAAAGTGATGCATTTTGGTAGGAAGAATGAGGAGAGGCAATATAAATTAAAGGGTACAATTCTAAAGTGGGTGCATGAACAGAGGACCGGGAATGGTAGCATAATGGTTTAATGGTTATGTTACTGGGCTCGTAATCCAGAGGCCTAGACTAATGATCCGGAGACATAACTTCAAATCCCACCATGGCAGCTGGGGAATTTAATCAATCATTTGACCAGAAATTTAACGGGACCAAGCCCATAAATACTGTGCCGACAAGAGCAGGTCAGAGGCTGGGTATTCTGCAGCGAGTGCCTCACCTCCTGACTCCCCAAAGCTTTTTCACCATCTACAAGGCACTTGCCTGGATGAGTGCAGCTCCAACAACACTCAAGAAGCTCAACACCACTCAGAAGAAAGCAGTCGCTTGTATAAACATAAAAGTGAATCAGATAGTGGGGTCAAAGCAGGAAAAAATGGTAAAAAAACAAATTTAAAAGCTCTTTATCTGAACGCACGTAGCATTCATAACAAAATAGATGAGTTGACGGCACAAATAGATACAAATGGGTATGATCTGATAGCCATTACAGAGACGTGGTTGCAAGGTGACTAAGGATGGGAACTAAATATTCAGGGGTATTTGACAATTCGGAAGGACAGACAGTGGGGAAAGGTGGTGGGGTAGCTCTGTGAATAAAGAATGTTCTCAGTGTGTTATTGAGAGAGGTGTTGGCTCAGAAGATCATGATGTTGAGTCAGTTTGGGTGGAGATAAGGAATAATAAGGGGAAAAGTCACTGGTGGCCATAGTCTATAGGCCCCCTAACAGTAGCTACACTGTTAGAAGGAGTATAAATCAAGAAATAATGGAGGCTTGTAAAAAAGGAACGGCAATAATCATGGGTGATTTTAACCTTCATGTTGATTGGACAAAGCAAATTGGCCAAGGTAGCCTTGAGGAAGAGTTCATAGAGTGTATCAGGCATAGATTCCTTGAACAGTACATTGTGGAACCAACCAGGGAGATCGGGTACTGTGTAATGAGACAGGATTAATAAATGATCTCCGAGTAAAGGATCCACGAGGAATGAGTGACCATAACATGGTGGAATTTCAAATTCAGTTGGATGGTGAGAAAGTTGAATTTCAAACCAGTGTCCTAAGCTTAAATAAAGGAAATTACAAAGGTATGAAGGCAGAGTTGGCTAAAGTGGACTGGGAAAATAGATTAAAGTATGGGATGGCTGATGAGCAGTGGCAGACATTTAAGGAGATATTTCATAACTCTCAACAAAAATATATCCCAATGAGAAGGAAAGACTGTAAGAGAAGGGATAACCATCCGTAGCTAATGAAGGAAATAAGGGATGGTATAAAATTGAAAACAAAGGCATACAATGTGGCCAAGACCAGTGAGAGGCCAGAGGATTGGGAAAAGTATAAAAGCCAGCAAAGAACAACTAAAAAAAAAATAGAGAGGGAAGATAGATTATGAAAGCAAACTAGCACAAAATATAAAACCAGCTGGTAAGAGTTTCTACAGGTACATAAAAAGGAAAAGAGTGGCTAAAGTAAATGTTGGTGCCCTGGAGGATGAGACTGGGGAATTAATAATGGAGAACAGGGAAATGGCAGAGACTTTGAACAAATATTTTGTATCGGTCTTCATGGTAGAGGACACTAAAAACATCCAATCGTGGATAATCAAGGGGCTATAGAGAGGTTGGAACTAAATACACTCATGATCACTAAAGAAATAGTACTCGGTAAAATAATAGAACTAAAGGTGGACAAGCCCCCTGGACCTGATGGCTTACATCCTAGGGTCCTAAAAGAAGTGGCTGCAGAGATAGTGGATGCATTGGTGGTAATCTACCAAAATTCCCTGGATTCTGAGGAGGTCCCAGCGGATTAGAAAACTGCAAATGTAACGCCCCTATTTAAAAAAAGGAGGCAGACAGAAAGCAGGAAACTATAGACCAGTTAGCCTAACATCTATCATTGGGAAAATGTTGGAGTCCATTATTAAGGAAGCAGGAACAGGACATTTGGAAAAGCATAATTCAATCAAGCAGAGTTAGCATGGTTTTATGAAAGGGAAATCATGTTTGACAAATTTGCTGGAGTTCTTTGAGGATGTAATGAGCAGGATGGGTAAGGAGGAACCAGTGGATGTGGTGTATTTGATTTCCAGAAGGCATTTGACAAGGTGCCACGTAAGAGGTTACTGCACAAGATAAAAGTTCACGGGATTGGGGGTAATATATTAGCATGGATAGAGGATTGGCTAACTAACAGAAAACAGAGAGTCGGGATAAATGGATCATTTTACGGTTGGCAAACTAACTAGTGGGGTGCCGCAGGGATCAGTGCTGGGTCCTCAACTATTTACAATCTATATTAATGACTTGGATGAAGGGACTGAGTGTAATGTAGCCAAGTTTGCTGATGATACAAAGATGGGTGGGAAAGCAAATTGTGAGGAAGACACAAAAAATCTGCAAAGGGATATAGACAGGCTAAGTGAGTGGGGAAAAATTTGTCAGATGGAGTATAATGTGGGAAAATGTGAGGTTATCCACTTGGGCAGAAAAAATAGAAAAGCAAATTATAATTAAAATTTTAGAAAAATTGCAAAGTGCTGCAGTACAGAGGGACCTGGGGGTACTTGTACATGAAACACTAAAAGTTAGTATGCAGGTACAACAAGTGATCAGGAAGGCAAATGGAATGTTGGCCTTTATTGCAAGGGGGATAGAGTATAAAAGCAGAGAAGTCCTGCTACAATTGTACAGGGTATTGGTGAGGCCCCACCTGGAGTACTGTGTACAGTTTTGGTCTCCATATTTAAGGAAGGATATACTTGCATTGGAGGCTGTTCAGAGAAGGTTCACTGGGTTAATTCCGGAGATGAGGGGGTTGACTTACGAAGATGGGTTGAGTAGGTTGGAGTTCAGAAGAATGAGAGATGATCTTACTGAAACTTATAAGATAATGAGGGGGCTCGACAAGGTGGACACAGAGAGAATGGGCCCAAGTTTCCACATGATTTGCGCCTGATTTTTAGGAGCAACTGGTGGAGAACGGACTATCTTAGAAATTGCAATTCTCCACATTTTTTTTTCTGCAGTTCTAGTCAGGTAGAACAGTTCTACTTTGGAACAGAATTTTTTCTTCAAAAGGGGGCGTGTCCGGCCACTGACGCTTGATTTCAAAGTTTCCACAGTGAAAACGTACTCCAAACTAAGTGAGAATGGAGCAAGTGAAGATTTTTGTAGAACTGAAAAAACCTGTTCTACATATTAAAAAATCAGGCGCAGGTTACAAATTATGCGTCCAGAGCGAGGTGGGGGGGGGGGGGGTGGGGGGGAAGGGAAGTCATTAAATTCTACAATAAATCCTTATTTATACTTTTACAAATATTATACAAATAAATCCAACCTGAATAAACATTTATAAGAAAAGATTAAATAAACCATCTTCCTACCTGTGTGAAAGTGCTTCAGGCACGGAGAATGCTGCAGTCAGCCTAAGGCGCCCGTTCTTTCCCGCCGGGGGGGGGGGGGGGGAGAGATGAGGCGCCCGTTCTTTCCCGCCGGGGGGGGGGGGGGGGAGAGATGAGGCGCCCGTTCTTCCCGCGGGGGGGGGGGGGTGGAGGCGCCCGTTCTTCCCGCCGGCGGGGGGGGGGAGAGATGAGGCGCCCGTTCTTCCCGCGGGGGTGGGGGGGGGAAGAGAGGAGGCGCCCGTGCTTCCCGCGGGGTGGGTGGGGAGGGGAAGGAGACAGTGAGAAGGCTGCAAGTGCTGATGTGCTGATGGCAATGTGCTTTTATTTAAAAACAATTCAAAAATTAAACAGCTACAAAGAACTACAAAAATGGTCGAGTACCAATGTTGCCGGCAGGAAAAAAAACTAATTTAAATAGTACCCACCCCCTCCCACTTACAAAATCGGCGCGAGTGTAGGCTCCGCCCCCCTGGGCACCACGTCAAACAGACAAGGAGCTGCAGGACGCTCCAGAATCGCGAGGTTTTTTTTAGGCGTGAAAAACGGGTGCCCAGCTCGGAGGGGCACCCGTTTTTTATCGTGTGGAAACTTGGGCCCAATGTTTCCACTCATAGGTGAAACTAAAACTAGGGGACATGGTCTTAGAATAAGGGGCCGCCCATTTAAAACTGAGATGAGGAGAAATTTCTTCTCTGAGGGTTGTAAATCTGTGGAATTCTCTGCCCCTGAGAGCTGTGGAGACTGGGTCATTGAATATATTTAAGGTGGAAATAGACAGATTTTTGAGCGATAAGGGAATAAAGGGTTATGGGGAGCGGGCAGGGAAGTGGAGCTGAGTCCATGATCAGATCAACCATGACCTTATTAAATGGCGGAGCAGGCGCAAGGGGCCAAATGGCCGACTCCTGCTCCTATTTCTTATGATTGGCACCCCATCCATCAATTAAACATTCACTCCCTCCACCACCGGCGCACCGTGGCTGCAGTGTGCACCATCTACAAGATGCACTGCAGCAACTCGCCAAGGCTTCTTGGGCAGCACCTTCCAAACCCGCGACCTCTACCACCTAGAAGGACAAGGGCAGCAGGCGCATGGGAACACCACCACCTCCACGTTCCCCTCCAAGTTACACACCATCCTGACTTGGAAGTATACCGTCGGTGGGTCACAATCCTGGAACTCCCTCCCTAACAGCACTGAGAGAGACCCTTCACCACACGCAGTGACAGCACTGTGGGAGCACCTTCACCACACGGTTCAAGGAGGAGACTCACCACCACCATCTCACCTTCTCGAGGGCAATCAGGGCGTGCCAGCATGCCCACATCCCATGAATGAATAAACAAAAGTAGAGATCTGGGGGTTGAGAAAGTGATTTAAAAAGATCCTGAACTTCATAAATAGAGGCAGAGTACAAAATCATGAAGTTATGATAAATAAGCACATGAGAAATAGGAGCTTGAGTCGGCCATTTGGCTTTTCGAGCCTGCTCCACCACTCACTGGAGTTTAGAAGGATGAGGGGGGATCTCATAGAAATATATAAAATTCTGACGGGACTGGACAGGTTAGATGCGGGTAGATTGTTCCCGATGTTGGGAAAGTCCAGAACCAGGGGACACAGTCTATGGATAAGGGGTAAGCCATTTAGGACCGAGATGAGGAGAAACTTCTTCACTCAGAGAGTTGTTAACCTGTGGAATTCCCTGCCGCAGAGAGTTGTTGAGGCCAGTTCATTGGATATATTCAAGAGGGAGTTATTGGATATATTCAAGAGGGAGTTAGATATGGCCCTTACGGCTAAAGGGATCAAGGGGTATGGAGAGAAAGCAGGAATGGGGTACTGAGGTTGCAAAAATGATCAGCTATGATCTTATTGAATGGTGGTGCAGGCTCAAAGGGCCGAATGGCCTACTCCTGCACCTATTTTCTATGTTTCAACAAGATCATGGCTGATCCTCCACTTTCCCGCATTGTCCCCTTATCCCTTAATTCCCCCAGTTCCCAAAATGTACCAACCTGTGTCTTAAATATAACCAACGACTGAGCATCCAGAGATTCACCGCCCTCTGAGTGAAGACATCTCACCTCATCTCAGTCCCAAACGGCCAACCCCCATATTCTGTGACTCTGACCCCATGTTCTACCTTCTCAGCATTAACCCTATCAAGCCCTTTAAGCATTTTATATGTTTCAATGAGATCACCTCTCATAAAATTATGATGAACCTGTATAAAACACTGGTTCGGCCTCAACTGGAGTATTGTGTCCAATTCTGGGCCCCGCACTTTAGGAAGGATGTGAAGGCCTTTGAGAGGATGCAGAGAAGATTTATGAGAATGGTCCCGGGGATGAGGGACATAAGTGAAGTGGAGAGACTGGAGAAGCTGGGGTTGTTCTCCTTGGAGCAGAGAAGGTTGAGAGGAGATTTGATCGAGGTGTTTAAAATCATGAGGGGTCTGGACAGAGTAGATAGAGAGAGACTGTTCCCATTGGTGAAAGGGTCGAGAACCAGAGGGGACAGATTTAAGGCGATTGGCAGAACAACCAATGGTGACACAAGGAAAACCTTTTTTAAGTACTGAGTGGTTAAGACCCGAATGCAGTGCCTGAAAGGGTGGCACATGCAGATTCAATCTCGGCTTTCAAATTGCAGGGCTCGGGAAAGGGCGGGGGGGTGGGACTCGCTGAGAGCCAGCACAAACCCAACAGCCTCCTTCTGTGCTGTAACCATTCTGTGATTCTGTTAGCGATGGGGCAAAGGAAATGGGGTTAGGTCACAGATCAACCACGATCTCATTGAATGGCAGAACTAGCTCGAGGAGCTGAATGGCTTCCTCCTGTTCCTATGTCTGTGTAAATGCTCATCTCTTAACATTCTCCCCTTCATTCAGCTGGTTGTAGATGGGTTTTGCTAGACCAGGGACACGATGGGCCAAAATGCCTCCTATGCTGTATAGCTCTGTAGAAAGAAAGACTGACTTCGATTTATATAGCGCCTTTCACGACCACCGGACGTCTGAAACTGCTTCACAGTCAATGAAGTACTTTTGTACAGTCACTGTTGTAATGTAGTGATGATCCTCAGACATAGTGTAAAAACTGCCCTTCTCATCTCAGACTGAGGGAGGGGAGCAGTCCCACAGTTTGAGGGGAGACTTTGCGGCGCTCCCTTAGCACTGCCCTTCCGACAGTGCGGCGCTCCCTCAGTACTGCCCCTCCGACAGTGCGGCGCTCCCTCAGTACTGCCCCTCCGACAGTGCGGCACTCCCTCAGTACTGCCCCTCCGACAGTGCGGCACTCCCTCGGTACTATAGTGTCAGCCTGGATTATGTAGTCAAGTCTCTGGGGTGGGACTTGAACCCACGACATTCTGACTCGGAGGCTTGGGTGATATTGACTGAGCCAAGTTCCACATTTAGAGAAAGCAGATTTTAGATCGTGTTACACAGATGAAAGTTACAACTAAAATCCTTGCCACACCCACCAAAGAATCAGCACAGACCCGAAGGCCGAATGGCTGCCTTCTATGTTGTATCATTCTATGACAAATATAATTATATTCCTGATTCGGAAGATTGGCAAAAGAACATAAGAAATAGGAGCAGGACTCGGCCATACGGCCCCTCAAGCCTGCTCCGCCATTCAATAAGATAATGGCTGATCTGATCATGAACTCAGCTCCATTTCCCTGCCCGCTCCCCATAACCCCTTATCCCCTTATCGCTCTCAAATCTGTCTTTCTCCGCCTTAAATATATTCAATGACCCAGCCTCCATAGCTCTCTGAGGCAGCGAATTCCACAGATTTTCAACCCTCTGAGAGAAGAAATTCCTCCTCATCTCAGTTTTAAATGGGCAGCCCCTTATTCTGAAACTATGCCCCTAGTTTTAGTTTCCCCTATGAGTGGAAACATCCTCTCTCTATCCACCTTGTCGAACCACCTTATTATAAGAACATAAGTTTCGATAAGATCACCTCTCATTCTTCTGAACTACAATGAGTAGAGGCCCAACCTATTTAACCTTTCCTCATAAGTCAACCCACTCATCCCCGGAATCAACCTAGTGAACCTTCTCTGAACAGCCTCCAATGCAAGTATATCCTTCCTTAAGTGGATAACCTCACA
The DNA here is from genome assembly GCF_044704955.1 of Pristiophorus japonicus. NCBI lineage: Eukaryota > Metazoa > Chordata > Chondrichthyes > Pristiophoridae > Pristiophorus > Pristiophorus japonicus. The sequence goes on from NC_091977.1 coordinate 543,941,921, forward strand.
TTTTCCCACATTATACTCCATCTCCCAAATGTTTCCCCACTCACTTAGCCTGTCTATATCCCTTTGCAGATTTTTTGTGTCCTCCTCACAATTTGCTTTCCCACCCATCTTTGTATCATCAGCAAACTTGGCTACATTACACTCAGTCCCTGCTAGAAACATAGAAACATAGAAATTTACAACGCAGAAACATAGAAACATAGAAAATAGGTGCAGGAGCAGGCCATTCAGCCCTTCTAGCCTGCACCGCCATTCAATGAGTTCATGGCTGAACATGAAACTTCAGTACCCCCTTCCTGCTTTCTCGCCATAACCCTTGATCCCCCGAGTAGTAAGGACTTCATCTAACTCCCTTTTGAATATATTTAGTGAATTGGCCTCAACTACTTTCTGTGGTAGAGAATTCCACAGGTTCACCACTCTCTGGGTGAAGAAGTTTCTCCTCATCTCGGTCCTAAATGGCTTACCCCTTATCCTCAGACTGTGACCCCTGGTTCTGGACTTCCCCAACATTGGGAACATTCTTTCTGCATCTAACCTGTCTAAACCCGTCAGAATTTTAAACGTTTCTATGAGGTCCCCTCTCATTCTTCTGAACTCCAGTGAATACAAGCCCAGTTGATCCAATCTTTCTTGATAGGTCAGTCCCGCCATCCCGGGAATCAGTCTGGTGAACCTTCGCTGCACTCCCTCAATAGCAAGAATGTCCTTCCTCAAGTTAGGAGACCAAAACTGTACACAATACTCCAGGTGTGGCCTCACCAAGGCCCTGTACAACTGTAGCAACACCTCTCTGCCCCTGTATTCAAATCCCCTCGCTATGAAGGCCAACATGCCATTTGCTTTCTTAACCGCCTGCTGTACCTGCATGCCAACCTTCAATGACTGATGTACCATGACACCCAGGTCTCGTTGCACCTTCCCTTTTCCTAATCTGTCACCATTCAGATAATAGTCTGTCTCTCTGTTTTTACCACCAAAGTGGATAACCTCACATTTATCCACATTATACTTCATCTGCCATGCATTTGCCCACTCACCTAACCTATCCAAGTCACTCTGCAGCCTAATAGCATCCTCCTCGCAGCTCACACTGCCACCCAATTTAGTGTCATCTGCAAATTTGGAGATACTGCATTTAATCCCCTCGTCTAAATCATTAATGTACAATGTAAACAGCTGGGGCCCCAGCACAGAACCTTGCGGCACTCCACTAGTCACTGCCTGCCATTCTGAAAAGTACCCGTTTACTCCTACTCTTTGCTTCCTGTCTGACAACCAGTTCTCAATCCACGTCAGCACACTACCCCCAATCCCATGTGCTTTAACTTTGCACATCAATCTCTTGTGTGGGACCTTGTCGAAAGACGCCATTCCGGCCCATCGTGTCCGCGCCGGCCGACAAAGAGCCACACGGCCCTCGGTCAGCAGCCCTAAAGTTTACATATAAACCTATGAACAATGACGGAAAGGTAAAGAGCACCCAGCCCAACCAGTCCGCCTCACACAACCCCTTACACTGAAACATTCTACACTCCACCCCAACCAGAGCCATGTGATCTCCTGGGAGAGGAAAAAAACAGATAAAAACCCAGGACGATTGGGGAAAAAATCTGGGAAAATTCCTCTCCGACCCATCCAGGCGATCGACACTAGTCCAGGAGATCACCCTGGCCGTATTCTATTCCCTGTAGTACTTACCATTATATCTGCTCCGTCCAACAAAAGGTCATCCAGTCTAATCCCAATTACCAGCTCTAGGTCCGTAACCCTGCAGGTTACTGCACTTTTTAAGTGCACATCCAACCATCTCTTAAAAGTGGCGAGCGTTTCTGCATCCACCACTCTTCCAGGCAGCAAGTTCCAGATCCCCACAACCCTTCATCCAAGTCAATAATACAGATTGTAAATAGTTGAGGACCCAGCACCGATCCCTGTGGCACCCCACAAGTCACTGTTTGCCAACTGGAAAATTACCCATTTATTCCGACTCTCTGTATTCTGTAAGTTAGCCAATCCTCTATCCATGCGGATATATTACCCCAACCCTGTGAGCTTATGTGGCACTTATCCAATGCCTTCTGGAAATCCAAATACAGCACATTCCTGAATAACGAGTGCGGAGACAACATAACTTTCCTGGTTCTGCAACTTCTCGTTTTTTGAGGGATCAGCTAGAGGTCAAAGTTTTCCACTGCCTGACTGGAAGCTGACAGTGCCTGAGACCGAGAGTCAGTGAAAAACCACCGAACAACAGTGAGTCAGAGGGAGGAAGAGTTCAGGGTTCCCCCAAGGTCGGTTGCACCTAATTCCTTATCCACTATTCCATTCTGGTCTTGCAGTAATACCACTGAGATGGGAAGGAAGACGGAAAAAATACATTAACTGAGACTGAGGGAGCACTGCACTGTCGGCGGGGCAGTACTGAGGGAGTGCCGCACTGTGGGAGGGGCAGTACTGAGGGAGCGCCGCACTGTCGGAGAGGCAGTACTGAGGGAGCGCCACACTGTCGGAGGGGCAGTACTGAGGGAGTGCCGCACTGTCGGAGGGCCAGTACTGTGAGGGAGTGTCGGAGGGGCAGTACTGGGCGAGTGGCGCATTGTCGGAGGGGCAGTACTGAAGGAGAGCTGCACTGTCGGAGGGGGGCAGTACTGAGGGAGCGCCGCACTGTCGGAGGGGCAGTACTGAGGGAGCGCCGCACTGTCGGAGGGGCAGTACTGAGGGAGTGCCGCACTGTCGGAGGGGCAGTACTGAGGGAGCGCCGCACTGTCGGAGGGGCAGTACTGAGGGAGTGCCGCACTGTCGGAGGGGCAGTACTGAGGGAGCGCCGCACTGTCGGAGGGGCAGTACTGAGGGAGCGCCGCACTGTCGGAGGGGCAGTACTGAGGGAGCGCCGCACTGTCGGAGGGGCAGTACTGAGGGAGCGCCGCACTGTCGGAGGGGCAGTACTGAGGGAGCGATGTACTGTTGGAGTGGCGGTACCTTTGTTGTACACTCCACAGACTTGAGCACTAAAATCTAGGCTGACCCTCCAGTGCAGTAGTGAGGGAGCACTGCACTATCGGAGGTGCCATCTTTCAGGTGAAATGTTAAACTGAGGCCCCGTCTGCCCCCGCAGGTGGAAATGAATGATCCCACGGCACGTATTCTAAGGGCAGGGGAGTTCTCCCCAGTGTCCTGGCCAATATTTATCCTTCAACCAACATCACTAAAACAGATGATCTATCCATTATCGCATTGCTGTTTGTGGGATTTTGCTCTGCTCAAAAAATCTGCCGGGTTTCCCGACTTTGTAACAGTGATTAGAGTGAACAGTATAAAATGCCAGTTAGGCCACAGCTGGAGTACTGTGTGCAGTTCTGGTCACCACATTAAAGGAAATATGTGATTGCACTAGAGAGGGTACAGAGGAGATTTACGAGGATGTTGCCTGGACTGGAGAATTTTAGCTATGAGGAAGGACTGGATAGGCTGTGATTGTTTTCTTTGGAACAGTGGAGGCTGAGGGGAGTCCTTATTGAGCTGTATCACATTGAGGGGCCTAGGTCATCATCATCATCGGCAGTCCCTCGGAATCGAGGAAGACTTGCTTCCACTCTCAAAATGTGTCCTTAGGTGGCTGAACAGTCCAATACGGGAATTACAGTCTCTGTCACAGGTGGGACAGGCAGTGGTTGAGGGAAGGGGAGGGTGGGACTGGTTTGCCGCACGCTCCTTCTGCTGTCTGCGCTTGGTTTCTGCATGCTCTCAGCGATGAGACTCGAGGTGCTCAGCGCCCTCCCGGATACACTTCCTCCACTTAGGGCGGTCTTTGGCCAGGGACTCCCAGGTGTCGGTGGGGATGTTGCACTTTATCAGGGGCCTGGATAGAGTGGATAGGAAGGACCGATTTCCCTGAGCAGAGTGGTCAACAACCAGGGGGCATAGATTTAAATTAATTGGTAGGACGTTTAGAGGGGATTTGAGGGAAAATGTTTTCACCCAGAGGGCGGTGGGGGTCTGGAACTCACAGCCTGAAAGGGTGGTAGAGGCAGAAACCCTCACCACTTTAAAAAAGTACTTAGATGTGCACTTGAAGTGCTGAAACCTACAGGGCTATGGACCAAGAGCTGGAAAGTGGAATTAGGCTGGGTAGCTCTTTGTCGGCTGGCGCAGACACGATGGGCCGAATGGCCTCCTCCTATGATTCTGTGATTACATTTTAAAAAGCACCGAATTGGCTGCGAAGCACTTTGGGACATCCTGAGTTTGTGAAATGTGCTGTAGCAATGCGAGACTTTCTTGAGTGGATTCCACTTGAGGCAGGCGTTTGGGTGTTTGACGGTCTGTTTGGAAAGGGCAGTGGATTCCCAGGCTACATCCTCTCTGTGTTAACCTGCGACGGGAATGTACTCAGAAACCGCTCCATTTCCCAATCCCGGCACATCCCCGGCCAGGCTTTTCCTGGTGGTAACAATATCGGGTGTCTGTGAAGGAACCTCGGTTTATTTCTCGTGTCGATCGGATTCGCCTGGAGCGTGGGGAGTGGGTGCGGGAGGGACGGTCGAGCGGGAGGGACGGTGGGCGGGGGGGTTAGTGGGGGGAGGGGGGCTGGCGGGTGGGGGGGCTGGTGGGGAGGGGGGAATGTTGGGCGAGGAGGGTTGGTGGTGGGGGGGGGGTTTGGTGGTGGGGGGGTGATTTAGTGGGGGGAGGGGGGGATGGTGAGGGGGTGGGGGGAATGTTGGGCGAGGGGGGGTTGTGGGGTTGGGGGGGGGGGTTTGGTGGTGGTGGGGGGGGTTTGGTCGTGGGGGGTGAAGGTGGTGGTGGAGAGCGGGGAGGGGTTAGGGGGCGCGAGAGAGATGGTGGGCTGGGGGGGGGGAGGTTGGTGGCGGGTGAGTGGGTGGGGGGGGCCGGGGGGGTAGTTTGGTGGGCGGGGGTTGATGGTGGGGGTGTTGGGGGGGGGGCAGGGGGGGGTTTGGTGGTGGGGGTGAGCTGGGTGGAGGAGCGTCCGGGGGGGGACGTGGGGGGGTTTGGTGGGCGGGGGTTGATGGTGGGGGTGTTGGGGGGGGGGCAGGGGGGGTTTGGTGGTGGGGATGAGCTGGGTGGAGGAGCGTCCGGGGGGGGACGTGGGGGGGTTTGGTGGGTGGGGGATGATGGTGGGGGTGTTTGAGGGGGGGGGGGGCAGGGGGTTTGGTGATGGGGATTGAGCTGGGTGGAGGAGCGGGTAGTGGGCGCGGGAGGGATGGTGAGCTGGGGGTGGTGGATGGTGACGGGGGAGTGTGGTGAGGGGTTGGGGGGTGCAGGGGGGTTGGTGGGGGTGTGTGGGATGGGGAGGGCGGAGGAAGGGGCTCCGAGGGGCGTGGATAAGCAGAGTGGGACAACCCAGACATTCACTTGTGGAGAGAATGGGCTGTGACTGAGCCGGTCACAGAGACTGAAATTTCTCATGGCCTCCCGCATCCTCCTTTGTTTTGTAAACACACAGCGATAGATCTGTGAGGTAAAACTGATAGCATCTTGAGTCGTATTTCAAACTGAAGCTTTGTTACGTAGTCCGCAATTGATGTGAGAGATAATTGTGGTGAAGGGTTGAGGCTCAAAGTCACTACAGTTAAAAGGAGCAGAATAGAAACACAGATTTTACAGCACAGAACGAGGCCATTTGAGCCTGTTTCATCATCCAATCAGATCATGGCTGATCTGTAGCTCAACTCCATTTACCCGCCTTTGTCCCATCTCCCTTGATGCCCTTACCCAACAAAAACATGTTGCCATCTTCGGCTTAAAAGCTGCAATTGACCATCGGCATCCACAACCTTTTTGCGGAGCGAGTTCCAGATTTCTGCTACCCTTTGTGTGAAAAAGTGCTTTCTGTGCAAAAAGTGGTCTAGCTCTACATAAGAACATAAGAAATAGGAGCAGGAGTAGGCCATACGGCCCCTCGAGCCTGCTCCGCCATTTAATACGATCATGGCTGATCCGATCGTGGACTCAGTTCCACTTCCCTGCCTGCTCCCCATAACCCCTTAATCCCTTATCAGTTAAGAAACTTTCTATCTCTGTCTTAAATTTATTCAATGTCCCAGCCTCCACAGCTCTCTGAGGCAGCGAATTCCACAGATTTACAACCCTCTGAGAGAAGAACTTTCTCCTCATCTCAGTTTTAAATGGGCGGCCCTTTATTCTAAGATCATGCCCTCTAGTTCTAGTCTCCCCTATCAGTGGAAACATCCTCTCTGCATCCACCTTGTCAAGTCCCCTCATAATCTTATACGTTTCGATAAGATCACCTCTCATTCTTCTGAATTCCAATGAGTAGAGGCCCAATCTCCTCAACCTTTCCTCATAAGTCAACCCCCTCATCCCCGGAATCAACCGAGTGAACCTTCTCTGAACTGCCTCCAAAGCAAGTATATCCTTTCGTAAATATGAAAACCAAAACTGCACGCTGTATTCCAGGTGTGGCCTCACCAATACCCTGTACAACTGTAGCAAGCTCTATCCAGAAAGACTGGATCGACTAGGCTTATATTCACTGGAGTTTAGAAGAATGAGAGGGAATCTCATAGAAACATATAAAATTCTGACGGGACTGGACAGGTTAGATGCAGGAAGAATGTTTCCAATGTTGGGGAAGTCCAGAACCAGGGGACACAGTCTTAAGGATAAGGGGTAAGCCATTTAGGACTGAGATGAGGAGAAACTTCTTCACTCAGAGAATTGTTAACGTGTGGAATTCCCTGCCGCAGAAAGTTGTTGAGGCCAGTTCGTTAGATATATTCAAAAGGGAGTTAGATGTGGCCCTTACGGCTAAAGGGATCAAGGGGTATGGAGAGAAAGCAGGAAAGGGGCACTGAGGTGAATGATCAGCCATGATCATATTGAATGGTGGTGCAGGCTCGAAGGGCCGAATGGCCTACTCCTGCACCTATTTTCTATGTTTCTAGTTTTAAGATTATGATCCTGGTGTTCTGGATTTTAAATGCCTCAATTATATCATCCTTAACCAAGGGAAATCACGTCAGGTTTATGCAACTTGTCCTTCATTCCTGATATTCTCGGGGATGTTCCCTGTCCCCTATGCCTGGCTCGAATACCCTGGACACAGTGCTCCAAATATGAACTGTCCAATGTCTTTTCCAAATCAAACGTCACTTCCTTTTTTTTAATATTCAGCGCCCTCTACATCTGTTTAACACCACATGCCTTAAATTCTGCAAAACCCCAGACCTGGGAGAGTGGGACAGTGTGGTGCCAGGAATGTTCATGATAGGAGTGCTAGCATACTATGTCAATTAAAACCACGTTAAAAATTACTTGAACCATCTGATTACGATTGTTTCATGGTAGTGAGTTCCTCACTCGTGATTGCAGCTGTCCTTTTCAAAACAGCTGTTATCACACCACTCCACCCCGATCTCCGACCTCCCTTTCCTCTCCAAAAACCCTTCAGCCTGTTCTCGCCTCCCTGACCCGGGCCCATCTTTCCCGCAGCCCCCTGTTGGAACCTCTGCAGTAGGTCTCCACCCCTCCTCAGCCACTCTGCAACCTGTGTCATGGTCAACCAAACCATCTTCCTTCAACACCGCTCTCCCCTTGTCCAGCCGAGTGGCACTGCACTCTTGCCTATCCCATCGTAACCAGAGTGCCCCACCCCCACACCCGCTCCATTACCTCTCGGACAATGTGCCCTCTCACTTTTTGGGGGTGCGTGGACCCTTTAATGGGCTGCACAGTCCATTCAAATTTCCGCGCGTATACGTTTTTTCCATTTAAAAGTCTCTGCAGGACCTCCATGCCGCCCCGCAGCTTATCGCAAACATTGTTCTCAAGTCCCCCAAAGATCGATCGCCTTTTCCCCATCTCCATGTTGCCCCTTGGTGACATTATCTGCAGGCACGGGATCACTTTCCACGTGTGCGCTGACGTCTCCCGCCTCTACCTCCCTGACACAGCTCCTTGCTGTGCTTGTGATTATGTCGATGTTGTCAGCAACCCGATACAGGTTTGTCACATCACCACCGCCTCTTTCAGCAGTCTGTCCGCACTGGACTAAGTGTCAGCTCCTTTGACACCAGGCGCCTGCCTGGCTCAGCCCTGGGGCAGACCCCATGTGCTTCACACAGCAGCAGGTCCAGAAAATGCAGGCTGCAACCAGTTACTCCTGCTTTCCTGTGAGGTCGTCTGACGAATGTTGAGGCACATAGGAGCTCTGGGATCGCAGCCTGCTGCAGTCCCTCTCCGAGACCTCTGCAAACCCAACCCCAGCTGGAAATTCTCCGCCAGGTTCTGACGGATTCCTCCGAGTCCTCATCTACATCTGCCCCTCAGCGACAGCATCCAAAAACACATCAGGCTCCACCTGTAGGCAGCTCTACCTCATCACCCCCTCCCTCGGCCCCTCCACTCACTCTCAGTTGTCTCGCTACTTGTCCAATGAGCAAAAATTTCCTCCAGTTAAATATTGAGAGGCCCACAGCCATTGTCTTCGGTCCCTGCCACAAACTCCATTCCCTAGCTACCGATTTCATCCCTCTCCCTGGCTAATGTCTGAGGCTGAACCAAACTGTCGGCGTCCTACTTAACCCTGAGCTGAGCTCTGGTCCCATATCCACTCCATCCATGTGTCAGCTTGGCTCAGTGGGCAGCATTCTCTCCTCTGAGTCAGAAAGTTATGGGTTCAAGTCCCACTCCAGGAATTTGAGCACATTAAAAAGAAAATCATGGCTGACACTCCAATGCAGTGTTGAGGGAGCGCCGCACTGTCGGAGGGGCTGTCTTTCGGATGAGACGTTAAACCGAGGCCCCGTCTGCCCTATCAGGCGGATGTAAAAGATCCCATGGCACTATTTCGAAGAAGAGCAGGGGAGTTATCCCCAGTGTCCTGGGGCCAGTATTTATCCCTCAACCAACATCACTAAAACAGATTGTCTGGTCATTATCACATTGCTGTTTGTGGGAGCTTGCTGTGCACAAATTGGCTGCCACGTTTCCCACATTACAACAGTGACTACACTCCAAAAGTACTTCATTGTCTGTAAAGCGCTTTGAGAGGTCGGTGGCCTTGAAAGGCGCTATAGAAAAGCAAATCTTTTTTTCACCAAGACCGTTTCCTTCCACCCCTGTAACATCGCCCGACTCCACCCCTGCCCCAGTTCAGTGAATCACTCATCCATACCTTTCCTACCTCTACACTTCAAAAGTACTTCATTGGCTGTAAAGCACTTTGGGACGTCCAGTGGTCGTGAAAAGTGCTATATAAATGCAAGTCTTTCTTTCTAGACTCGCCTATTCCAATGTTCTCCTGGCCGGCCTGCCATCTTCTATCCTCCATAAACTTGAGGCCATCCAAAACTCTGCTGCCCATATCCTAACTCGCATTGAGTGCTGCTCACCCATCACCCCCTGTGCTCACTGCCCCGTGTCCTAACTCACACCGAGTCCCGATCACCCATCAACCCCTGTGCTCGCTGCCCCGTGTCCTAACTCACACCGAGTCCCGCTCACCCATCACCCCCTGTGCTCACTGCTCCGTGTCCTAACTCACACCGAGTCCCGCTCACCCATCACCCCCTGTGCTCACTGCCCCGTGTCCTAACTCGCACCGAGTCCCGCTCACCCATCTCCCCTGAGCTCGCTGGCTCCTACATTGGCTCCTAGTCCGGCAACACCTCCATTTAAAAATTCCCCACCTCTGGTGAAATCCCTCCATGGCCTTCCCCCTCCTTTTATCTGTAACCTCCTCCAACCCTGCAACCCTGCGAGATATCTGCGCTCCTCTTATTAGATTTTCTTATTAGATTTTTAACCAATAAGGGAATTAAGGGTTACGGGGAGCGGGCGGTTAAGTGGAGCTGAGTCCACGGCCAGATCAGCCATGATCTTGTTGAATGGCGGAGCATGTTCGAGGGGCTAGATGGCCTACTCCTGTTCCTAATTCTTATGTTCTTATGTTCTCCTCTAATTCTGGCCCCTTACGCATCCCCGATTTTTATTGTTCCACCATAGGTGGCTGTGCCTTCAACTTCGAGATCCTAAGCTCTGGAATTCCCTCCTTAAACCTCTCTACCCCTCTCTCCTCCTTTAAGACACTCCTTAAAACATACCTCCTTGACCAAGCTTTTGGCCGTGGACCTTAAACCCCCCCCGCTCCACGCACATAGCCGACACTACAGTGCTGTACTGAATTATAGGAGGCTCTGTTAATTTGTGCAGATGTTCACCTCTTGAGGAGAGCAGTGAGTTTTCCCATCACCTTGACCAACATTCCTCCCTCAGTGAAGATCACCAGAATCATCTTAACTGGCCTTTTCTTTGGTCTGGCTTTGTGGAATCTTCCTGTGCGCCAGGGCACTAGGACTGGCCTCAGCACCTCTGCTTAGTGGGATAAATCAGCCAGGGTCCCTGCTCCTCACTGTTAACTGTTATTTTTGAAAAGAAAGACTTTGCTGGGCTATGGGCAAAGAGTGGGGGAGTGGGACTAATTGGATAGCTCTTTCAGAGTGCTGGCCCATGCCTCTGAATGCTCTCCTTCTGTGCTGGCAGATTCTATGAAGAGTGGACCTTACTGTAAACTGGATGTGTGGATGTTGAACATGACCAGGTTTGGGAGCGGCTATGATGCCTGGTGCTGACTATCCACACTCAGGCTTGAGGCAGGGTACGGGTGGGCAGCTCACCTCTGTAGACAAGGCTCTGATCCCGTTCACAAACACAACCCTTTACAATCCATATAGGGCACCTCCGGGGAGGGGGGAACAGGCAGCTGTTAAATTAATGGTTTTGTTTCTCTTCGTCTGCAGAATGAACAGGACGTGCTTCCTCCATCATCGCCCGGGATTGAAGATGAGGATGAAGACGACCTGAATAAGACGTGGGGCGTTGAGAGATTTGACGATCTCCTGCACGATGCGCCGAGTCGGAATGTGGAGGAAGTGCGGCGCACCTTCGACGAGGCAGATTTTGAGTGTGAGTTGAGCATTTCATTAAACAGCTGCATCATTTTATGTTAAGGTTCAGATTCCCGCAATGTCTGTAGTCAGGTACAGCAGCTGAGTGCTTCTGGTACTGAACTCACAACCCAGAGTTTGGGAGTTCAAATCTCGCTGTGGCAGGTTCTCCGTTGGCACTGTCGGAGGGGGCCGTCTTTCGGACAAAACATTAAATCAAGGTCGCCTCAGGTGGACACAAAACATAGAAACATAGAAAATAGGTGCAGGAGCAGGCCATTTGGCCCTTCGAGCCTGTACCACCATTCAATAAGATCATGGCTGATCATGCAACTTCATTACCCCATTCCTGCTTTCTCTCCATACCCCTTGATCCCTTTAGCCACAAGGGCCATATCTAACTCCCTTTTGAATATATCTAATGAACTGGCCTCAACAACTTTCTGTGATACAGAATTCCACAGATTCACAATTCTCTGAGTGAAGAAGTTTCTCCTCATCTCGGTCCTAAATGGCCTACCCCTTATCCTTAGACTGTGACCCCTAATTCTGGACTTCCCCAACACTGGGAACATTCTTCCTGCATCTAACCTGTCCAGTCCCATCAGAATTTTGAAGAAGAGCTGGGGAGTCCTCCCCGGTGTCCTGGGCCAATATTTATCCCTCAACCAACATCACTAAAAACAGCTTAGTTGGTCATTATCACATTGTTTTTTTGATCTTGCTGTGCGCAAATTGGCAGCCACATTTCCTGCATTACAACAGGCATGGGTTCGGGCCCAGAAGAGACGAGGGCCCAGGGGCAGCACGGGCCCAGCCCACACTGCGATATGTGTGCGCACTGGGTCCGTGCAGCAGAGCTGGTCTCCAGTTGTCTTGCTTAACCCTTGCCACTGGACCAAGACCTCGCTCTGTCAAGCCCGTGTGGTGGCTGGTGTGCAACGGTCACCCCACGTTAAAAAAATCCACCCACAGGCATCTTCCACCCTTCAACATGTAGTTCGGGACCTGGAATATTAGGTCCTTCATTGAAACACCTGGGAACTCATCCCTTTTTTGACATGGAAGCAAGTCATCCTCGATACAAGGGACTACCTATGAGGATGAGGACACTCCAAAAGTTCCTCATTGGCTGTAAAGTGCTTTGGCAGGCCCTGAGGCGGTGAAAGGTGCTTTAAAAAGAAAGTCTTGCTTTTTTTTTAGTGCTTAACATTAATCCTCCCTCTCTCCTCTTCCAATAGACCATCGTCATTCCTCCCTTCACACCCACCACCCGCTCTCCACTCACCTGCCGTCAGAAGGCAGGAGGAAGAAAGGGACACAGAAAAAGAGCAGGAAGACGGCATCTTCTCCCACTGGCGCGCCCACCATAGAGGAAGGTGATGAGGAGGAGGAGCACAGCGATGGCGCCCAGGAGAAGAAGGGCCCTGCGGAATCTCCCGACCAATCGGACGTGCTCGTGTGTGATGTACAGGTGAGAGCTGCGTGAGCAGGCGAGGTAGTCCTGAGCCACGTAGGGTTGGCAGGGTCGCGGGTTCAGTGCCAGGGCTGCACCGATCGATCGCCAACAGGGCTGCAGGTGGAGAGAACAATTCGGTTACAGGGAGAGACCCGAGAAGCTGGGGTTGTTCTCCTTGGAGCAGAGGAGGTTAAGGGGAGATTTGATCGAGTGTTCAAAAATGAAGGGTTTTGATAGAGTAAATAAGACAAAACAGTTTGCAGGAGGGTTGGTAACCAGAGGACACATTGAAGATAATTGGCAGATGTAACAGAGGGGCGATGAGGAAAATGTTTTTACGCAGCGAGTTGTTATACTTGGAAAAAATGAAATGTGTAGGGCTGTGGGGGAAGAGCAGCGAAGTGGGACTGATTGGAAAGCTCGTTCAAAGAGCTAGCACAGGCACGATGGGCCGAATGGCCACCTCCTGTGCTGCACGCTTCTATGCGTTGCGCTGGTTTCGGGAGGGATAGATTCCTGAGTCCGTGTCTCAGATTCACGGCCCCCTTGCCGATTGGGAGAAGGTGAAAAGGTCGCGGCTCTGGTCACAGACAGCTCTTGGTTCACGATGACTCCTTTCTCCTTGTCTCTTCCAGTTCTATGTGTCTGGCGAGGAGGTCGACAGTAGCTCCACGCTCCCGACCCCACCTGACCGCAGCCCGAAGCATCGCGACGCAGCGCCCGCCCAGGTCGAGCCGCCCGCAGACGGTCGGAATGGTCAGTTCGCCAAAAGCAACGAGCACGCTGGGTAAGTGCCGCTACTCGGCAGCATTTATGTTCCCTCCTGAAAACCATTCCTTGCCAGGGGAGCCAGCCACTGGAACCCTTAGTGCTTGTGTGATTCTGCACCTCCCCACCTTTCCTGTCCACTGAAGTCACAATCGAGGGTTTGTGTGTGGGTCTGTACAGGGGGCAAGGTTTGTGTGTGGGTCTGTACAGGGGGCAAGGTTTGTGTGTGGGCCTGTACAGGGGGCAAGGTTTGTGTGTGGGCCTGTACAGGGGGCAAGGTTTGTGTGTGGGCCTGTACAGGGGGCAAGGTTTGTGTGTGGGTCTGTACAGGGGGCAAGGTTTGTGTGTGGATCTGTACAGGGGGCAAGGTTTGTGTGTGGATCTGTACAGGGGGCAAGGTTTGTGTGTGGGTCTGTACAGGGGGCAAGGTTTGTGTGTGGGCCTGTACAGGGGACAAGGTTTGTGTGTGGGTCTGTACAGGGGGCAAGGTTTGTGTGTGGATCTGTACAGGGGGCAAGGTTTGTGTGTGGGTCTGTACAGGGGACAAGGTTTGTGTGTGGGTCTGTACAGGGGGCAAGGTTTGTGTGTGGATCTGTACAGGGGGCAAGGTTTGTGTGTGGGTCTGTACAGGGGGCAAGGTTTGTGTGTGGATCTGTACAGGGGGCAAGGTTTGTGTGTGGGTCTGTACAGGGGACAAGGTTTGTGTGTGGGTCTGTACAGGGGGTGAGGTGTGTGTGTGGGTCTGTTCAGGGGGTGAGGTGTGTGTGGGTCTGTACAGGGGACAAGGTTTGTGTGTGGGTCTGTACGGGGGCAAGGTTTGTGTGTTGGGTCTGTACAGTGGGTGTGAGGTTTGTGTGTGGGTCTGTACAGGGGGCAAGGTGTGTGTGTGGGTCTGTACAGGGGGTGAGGTGTGTGTGTGGATCTGTACAGGGGGTGAGGTGTGTGTGTGGGTCTGTACAGGGGACAAGGTTTGTGTGTGGGTCTGTACAGGGGGTGAGGTGTGTGTGTGGGTCTGTACAGGGGGTGAGGTGTGTGTGTGGGTCTGTACAGGGGGTGAAGTGTGTGTGTGGGTCTGTACAGGGGGTGAGGTGTGTGTGTGGGTCTGTATAGAGGGTGAGGTGTGTGTGTGGGTCTGTACAGGGGGTGAAGTGTGTGTGTAGGTCTGTACAGGGGACAAGGTTTGTGTGTGGGTCTGTACAGGGGGTGAGGTGTGTGTGTGGGTCTGTACAGGGGACAAGGTTTGTGTGTGGGTCTGTACAGGGGGTGAAGTGTGTGTGTGGGTCTGTACAGGGGGTGAGGTGTGTGTGTGGGTCTGTACAGGGGACAAGGTTTGTGTGTGGGTCTGTACAGGGGGTGAGGTGTGTGTGTGGGTCTGTACAGGGGGTGAGGTGTGTGTGTGGGTCTGTACAGGGGGTGAGGTGTCTGTGTGGGTCTGTACAGGGGGTGAGGTGTCTGTGTGGGTCTGTACAGGGGGTGAGGTGTGTGTGTGGGTCTGTACAGGGGACAAGGTTTGTGTGTGGGTCTGTACAGGGGGTGAGGTGTGTGTGTGGGTCTGTACAGGGGGTGAGGTGTGTGTGTGGGTCTGTACAGGACAGCAGTACTGGGCTCGGACAGTGACATATCCACAAGGTTGAATGACCCGCTGACCAATGTTCCCCCTGATTTATTTTGGATGCGGGGTTCCTTTTATGTGTTGGTCTGTACAGAGGGCGAGGGGGAGGGGAGGGAGTGCGAGGGAAGGGAGTGCACAGCTCACTCAAAATTCAGCGAATGTGGAAATCTCCCTGTGAAAAGCCGGGGGTCGATCGGCCTGTGTGGGACCTCCAGACGGCCGGGCAGTGTCGCGGGTACGTTGCTGCTGGCACTCGCTGCCCAGGCTCTGGGGCGGGCAGTGCTGGCAGTGCCTGGCATATGTTGATCGTGAGGAGAGTCAGCACAAGCTGATGGGGAACTTTGCTCAGCTCCTGACCTCCAGCCTGCACCAAGGGCACAGCTCAGAGCAACCTGCATCCTTCCCTGCCAGGAAAAAGCATCGCTTCCAAGGTGCTCGTTCCAGTCACTGTGTCGGCACCACAGAGCATATCGGAATGTGGTGTGTGGTGGGCACAGTGCCAGGTGAGGGTGGCAGGGACTTGGGAACAAAGTTGGCAAAAGGACCAGGGGCGATATGAGAAACTTTATTTTAAAGACAGGAAAGGGCGGTGGTAGCCGAGTCCAGAGTAACTTTCAAAAAGGAATTGGATAAATACCTGAAAAGGAAAACGATTTCAGGTGTACGGGGAAAGGGCAGCAGAACCGGCTTGTGTACTATAACCATGGCATGGCACCGTGTTGGGTATGGTGCCAATCTTATTCCCCAAAAAAGGATAAAATGGTATTAAATTGTGATGTATTCTGTGATGAATCGCACAGAACTAGGACTTTGTGTTCTGTATTATGAGGAGGGACTCTCAGAACTCGGTAACCTGGGGACACGGACTTAAAATAATTGACAAAAAACCAGGAGGGGATGAGGAGAATTCCTTTACTCAGCGAGTTGTTGTGATCGGCAGTGCACTGCCGAAGTAGATCAAATAGTAACTTTCAAAAGGTAGTTGGATAAATACTTGAAAAGGAGAAATTTGCTGGGCTGTGGGGAAAGAGTGGGGAGTGGGACTCCACCAAAGGGCCGGCACAGGAACGATGGGCCGAATGGTCTACTTTTCCCATCATTCCTATATGAAACTGAAAGCTCATTGAACAATTTTACGCCCCTCCCTCCCTCCCCTCTCCCCTCCCCCTCCCCCTCACACTCCCTCCCCTACTCCCTCCCCCTAGCCCTACTCCCTCCCCCTAGCCCTACTCCCTCCCCCTAGCCCTACTCCCTCCCCCTAGCCCTACTCCCTCCCCCTAGCCCTACTCCCTCCCCCTAGCCCTACTCCCTCCCCCTAGCCCTACTCCCTCCCCCTTGCCCTACTCCCTCCCCCTAGCCCTACTCCCTCCCCCTAGCCCTACTCCCTCCCCCTAGCCCTACTCCCTCCCCCTAGCCCTACTCCCTCCCCCTAGCCCTACTCCCTCCCCCTAGCCCTACTCCCTCCCCCTAGCCCTACTCCCTCCCCCTAGCCCTACTCCCTCCCCCTAGCCCTACTCCCTCCCCCTAGCCCTACTCCCTCCCCCTAGCCCTACTCCCTCCCCCTAGCCCTACTCCCTCCCCCTAGCCCTACTCCCTCCCCCTAGCCCTACTCCCTCCCCCTAGCCCTACTCCCTCCCCCTAGCCCTACTCCCTCCCCCTAGCCCTACTCCCTCCCCCTACCCTCCCCTCGCCCGCCCTCCCCTCGGCCCGCCATCCCCCTCCCATCGGCCCGCCCTCCCCTCGCCCTCCCTCCCCCTCCCCCTCCCCCTCTCCCTCTCCCCCTCCCCCTCCCTCCCTACCCTCCAACTCCCTACTATCCCCCTCTTCCCCCCCAGGTTTTGTATAAGTGACGGTTCTGGACCCACCCTGATTATAAACATTGTGACAAGTGAGGCATTTACCTCACAGCTGCCGCAGTCAGTCCAAGATCATCAGATTACAGATTCCGACAGTCAGCACCTAATCTGTAAGGGTGCCGTTGGAATTGCAGTTTATTAGCATGTCTGGGGGGGCGGTAGGGCAGAGGATGGAGCGGGGGTCAGGGGGGCAGCGGGGAGAGGATGGGGTGGATGGTTAGGGGGTTGAAGGGGTTGCCGTGACAGCACATCCAGCTGGAATTTGAGCTTCTGGTGGGAGGTGATGGGACCAGGCTGTGGTGTCAATCTCTGTCTAGGCTCACTTGGGCGGGGCAAAACCAGGGATGTTAAATGAGAAAAAGTACCTAAGGGCGAATAACTGACGGAGAGGAGGGGAAGCGAGGGACAGACAGACAGCTGGTGTCCATCTGCAGCATGTTGGGTGCGCGGGTCAGGACTCGGTGCTGTTCACATTGGAACACATGCCAGATCCGTGTTTCATAAACCGCGCTCTCCCCCAGGAGAGTGGTCCACGTGGTCCAGGGCTGCGCCGTGGATCTTGATGACTGGGGGGCAGTGCTGTGTGGCGGGGTCAGGCTGGTGGAGGACCTTTGTCTTACGGATGTTTAGTGTAAGGCCCATGCTTTCGTATGCCTCAGTGAAGATGTTGATAAAGTGCAACATCCCCACCACAACCTGGGAGTCCCTGGCCAAAGACCGCCCTAAGTGGAGGAAGTGCATCCGGGAGGGCACTGAGCACCTCGAGTCTCATCGCCGAGAGCATGCAGAAACCAAGCGCAGGCAGCGGAAGGAGCGTGCGGCAAACCTGCCCCACCCTCCCCTTCCCTCAACCACTGTCTGTCCCACCTGTGACAGGGTTTGTGGTTCCCGTATTGGACTGTTCAGCCACCTGAGAACTCACTTTTAGAGTGGAAGCAAGTCTTCCTCGATTCGAGGGACTGCCTATGATGATGATCTAGCAGGAGTCACTGGGGCAGGAACCTACCTCATTCCTGAATTATCGGATCCTGAGGAAACAGTCGATCTCTGCCCCTGTCTCTCGCTATCTGCTGTTAAAACCCTCATCCATGCTCGACTATTGCCGGCCTCTCATCTTCCACCCTCCAAATCTCTGCTCACCATGGCCTACCTCGCACCAAGTCCCGTTCACCCATCACCCCTGTGCTCACTGACCTACATTGGCTTCAAATGTAAAATTCTCACCTTTCTGTTACAATCTCTCCATTGTCTCGTCCCTCCCTATCTCTGTAACCTCCTCCAGCCCTATACCCCTCCCTATCTGTAACCTCCTCCAGCCCTACACCCCTCCATATCTCTGTAACCTCCTTCAGCCCTACACCCCTCCCTATCTCTGTCACCTCCTCCAGCCCTACACCCCTCCCTATCTCTGTAACCTACTCCAGCCCCTACACCCCTCCCTATCTCTGTAACCTCCTCCAGCCCTACACCCCTCCGTATCTCTGTAACCTCCTCCATCCCTACACCCCTCCCGATCTCTGTAACCTCCTCCAGCCCTACACCTCTCCCTATCTCTGTAACCTCCTCCAGCCCTACACCCCTCCGTATCTCTGTAACTTCCTCCAGCCCCTACATCCCCCTCCCTATCTCTGTAACCTCCTCCAGCCCTACACCCCCCTCCCTATCTCTGTAACCTCCTCCAGCCCTACACCCCTCCCTATCTCTGTAACCTCCTCTGGCCCTACATCCCTCGCCCCTCCCTATCTCTGTAACCTCCTCCAGTCCTACACCCCTCCCGATCCCTGTAACCTCCTCCATCTCTACAACCCTCCTTATCTCTGTAACCTCCTCCATCTCTACAACCCTCCCTATCTCTGTATAGCCTTACACCCCTCATCCCTCCCTATCTCTGTAACCTTCCTCAGCCCTACACCCCTCGCCCTCCCAGAACTCTCCGTTCCTCTGACTCCAGTTTCTTGTGCATCTATCGCTCCCTTCGTCACACCATTGTCAGCCCTGCTTTCAGTCTCACGCCCTGGAATTCCCCCTCTAAACCCCTCCACTTCACCACCCTCTCCGCTGTTAAAACACTCCTTAAAGCCAACCTTTTTGACCAAGCTTTTGGCCACCTCTCCTAATCTCTCCGTCTTTGGCTCAACGGCCATTTTTGAAGCTCCTTGGGAGCATTCAAATTCCAGCAGAGCAAGTTGTGAAATGAGATACAATAAATCTGGTCATCTGTGGGCTGGCACCAGGAAAAGGCACCATGAAAACTGTCGAGCTGTCGTAAACACCCACACCCAACTGGGTCATTAACGTCGCCCTAACCCTAACCCTAACCAGTCTGGGATACATGTGCCCAGTGCCGGCGAGCTTCTCCTTAACCATTGCGGTCTGTGTAGCGATAGTTGATCCCACGACTCAGTAGAAACTTTTGCTACTCAACTTGAAGGCTCCACACCATCAGAGTCTCCTCAGGGCAATGGTGGTGACCTTGACAGTAGCACCCACCTCCCAAGAGCCAATCAACATAAGATAAGATAAGAACATAAGAAATAGGAGCAGGAGTAGGTCATACGGCCCCTCAAGCCTGCTCCGCCATTTAATACGATCATGGAGTCAGCTCCACTTCCCTGCCCGCTCCCCATAATCCCTTATCCCCTTTATCCCCTTATCGGTTAAGAAACTTGTCTATTTCTGTCTTAAATTTATTCAATATCCCAGCTTCCATAGCTCTTCTAGGGCAGCGAATTTCACAGATTTTCAACCATCTGAGAGAAGAAATTTCTCCTCATCTCAGTTTTAAATGGGCGGCCCCTTATTCTAAGATTATGCCCCCTAGTTCTAGTCTCCCCCATCAGTGGATACATCCTCTCTGCATCCACCTTGTCAAGCCCCCTCATAATCTTATACATTTCGATAAGATCACCTCTCATTCTTCTGAATTCCAATGAGTAGAGGTCCAACCTACTCAACCTTTCCTCATAAGTCAACCCCCTCATCCCCGGAATCAACCGAGTGAACCTTCTCTGAACTGTCTCCAAAGCAAGTATATCCTTTCGTAAATATGGAAACCAAAACTGCACGCAGTATTCCAGGTGTGGCTCTGATACACCAACAGCATCTTGTTCAAGACAAAGGGAACGAGACACACTGGTCCTGATCCTGGAGCATGAGCCACCTCTGTGATCAGGTGAATGACGATTGGTAGCAAAATTCACTCTCCGGGTATTGACTTCGCTGGCAAGGCCGGCATTTATTGCCCATCCCTAGCTGCCCCTGCGCAGGTGGTGGTGGACATTCTTCAAGAACCGCTGCAGTCCGTGTGGTGAAGGTGCTCCCACAGTGCCGTTAGGGAGGAACATAGGAGCAGGAGGAGGCCATTCAGCCCTTCGAGCTTGTTCCGCCATTCAGTTAGATCATGGCTGATCTGTACCTCACTTTCATTTGTCCGCCTTAGCTCCATATCCCTAGATACCCTTGCCCAATCTATCCATCTCAGTTTTGAAATTTTCAATTAGTCCCCAGCCTCAACAGCTTTTTGGGGAGAGATTTCCAGTCCCCTTTGTGTGAAGAACTGCTTCTTGACATCACCCCTGAACGAACTGGCTCTGATTTTAAGGTTATACCTCTTGTTTTGGACACCCCACCAGAGGAAATAGTTCCTCTCTATCCACCTCTCAAATCCTCAATTAGATCACTCTTTAGTCTTCTATACTCTAGAGAGCCTAGTCTATGCAATCTATCCTCATAATTTAAGGGAGGGAGTTCCAGGATTTTGACCCAGCGACGATGAATGAACGGCCGATATATTTCCAAGTCAAGATGGTGTTCCCATGTGCCTGCTGCCCTTATCCTTCTAGGTGCTGGAGGTGGGGGGGTTTGGGAGGAGGGGGTTTGAGGGGTGGGGGTTTGAAAGGTGCGGTAAGTGGATGGGGGTGGGGTCTGGACCCCGCGTGATCCTGACTCACTGTTTGAAGCCCCTTCAGTGCCCTCTCCGCCGTGTGTTTGCAGGGGTGCGATGGCAGGCGTGCCGTGTGCACTGGAGGAGAACCGCGCCCTGCTGAAGACGCCGCTGGCGCACCGCAGTAGTTACGACCTGAAGGAGCGGTGGCGGATCGGGAGCCAGACCACGGTGGACGAGGCCAAGTTCCAAAAGATACCGACCGACGAGCTGGAGGCCGAGATGCTGGCAGTATCCGACCTGGACTATATGAAAAGTAAGTGGTGGTGACAGGGAGTGGCATCGGCACCAGGGTGGGGCAGGGGGCATTGACACCAGGGTGGGGGGCTGCCATCGACACCGAGGTGGGGGGGCTAGCATTGACACTGGGGGGAGTGGCATCGACACTGGGGGGGGTGGGGAGCAAGAGAACTGGACACAGTGTTCAAAGTGGGTCTGACCAGGACTGGACCCAGTGCCCAAGGTGGGTCTGGCCCAGTACAGTTTGATCGCGACCTCCTCTGACTTGTATCCTCCTGTATTAGCTCAGTGTGGCGGAGCAAGTTTGAGTGTGTCACAAACGCAGTTAGAGAGAAGATGTAATCCATGATTTCACAGGGCACTCCGGCCATGAATGAACAGCTTGGAGTTAGCACCTGGAGCATCATGTGCCATATATAAAGTTTAAATTCCTGCTCCCATTAATTTGTTTATAAGTACCAATACTAGCTGATCTTGGTGTCTGATTTAGCATATACCAAGCCACAAGGTACTGGCCCTAAACAAACAGCTATCCTCGAACCACTAGACCTGCGACATTCAAACAGGACAGAGCAGTAATCAGCAACCTAAGCACAGATAGACTCTGCTTCCTGGGCTGGAAAGGAAAGACTTGCATTTAAAAAGCACCTTACACGACCTCAGGACGCTTCAAAAAGCTTTGAAGTGTAGTCACTGTTGTAATGTAGGAATTTTGCACACAGCAAGGTCTCACAAACAGCATTGTGATAAAGACCAAATAAGCTGATTTTAGTGATACTGATTGAGGGATAAATATTGGCCAGGACACCGGGGAGAACTCCCCTGCTTATCTTCAATAGACACCCAACATCCACAGCCTTTTACAACAACAACATCCAGCCTCATCCAGGCCTTTGTTACCTCTGGACTTGACTACTCCAGCGCACTCTTGGCTGGCCTCCCACATTCTACCCTACGTAAACTCCAAAGCTCGGCTGCACGTGTCCTAACTCGCACTGAGTCCCATTCACCCATCATCATCATCATTGGCGGTCCCTCGAAACGAGGATGACTTGCTTCCACACCAAAAAGGGATGAGTTCACAGGTGTTTCAGTGAAGGACCTAATATTCCAGATCCCGAACTACATGTTGAAGGGTGGAAGATGCCTGAGCGTGGATTTTTTTAACGTGGGTTGGCCGTTGCACACCAGCCACCACACGGGCTTGACAGAGCGAGGTCTTGGTCCAGTGGCAAGGATTAACCAATTAACCAAGACGGCTGAAGACCAGCTCTGCTTCATGGACCTAGTGCGCACACATATCGCAATGTGGGCTGGGCCCGTGCTGCCCCTGGCCCTCGCCTCTCCTGGGCCCCGAACTCTCGCCTCTCCTGGGCCATGATCACGTTGCTCTGCAATCTCTTGCCGCTCCTTTGCCCCGATCTCGCCGCTCCAGCTGTACTTGCCCACACTCAAATCAGTGACCTCGATTTGGGTGACAACCATCGCCCTCCTGCAGCAGCATGCGCTGCTCCCTGCAGTGGCATGCCTTCACCCCTGTGCTCGCTGACCTACATTGCTCCCGGTTAAGCAATGCCTTGATTACAAAATTCCCATCCTTGTTTACAAATTCCTCCATGGCCTCGCCCCTCCCTATCTCTGTAATCTCCTCCAGCCTCACAACCCCCCGAGATGTCTGCGCTCCTCAAATTCTACCCTCTTTGAGCATCCCTGATTATAATCACTCCACCATCGGTGGCCGTGCCTTCAGCTGCCTGGGCCCTAAACATAAGAACATAAGAATTAGGAACAGGAGTAGGCCATCTAGCCCCTCGAGCCTGCTCCGCCATTCAACAAGATCATGGCTGGAACTCCTTCCCTAAACCCCTCCGCCTCTCTCCCTCAATTTCCTCCTTTAAGATGCTCCTCTTTGACCAAGCTTATGTTCATCTGCCGTAATTTCTTCTTATGTGGCTCGGTGTAAAATTTTTGTCTTATAACTCTCCTGTGAAACACCTTGGGACGTTTCACTACGTTAAAGGCACTATATAAATACAAGTTACTGTTTTAAGGGAGAGAGTTTAGAGTTCGGGGCCCAGGAGAGGCGAGAGTTCGGGGCCCGGGAGAGGCGAGAGTTCGGGGCCCGGGAGAGGCGAGAGTTCGGGGCCCGGGAGAGGCGAGAGTTCGGGGCCCGGGAGAGGCGAGAGTTCGGGGCCCGGGAGAGGCGAGAGTTCGGGGCCCGGGAGAGGCGAGAGTTCGGGGCCCGGGAGAGGCGAGAGTTCGGGGCCCGGGAGGGCGAGGGCCCTGCTGTTAGGAAGCACTTTCTGTGAAGAGTGCTCCCTGACAGTGCCCCTGAAGAGCCGAGCTCTAATTTTAAAATTGTGATCCCTTGTTCTGAATTTTCCCCCATCAGAGGAAATTGTTTCTCTGTGTCTACCTTCATTATTTTAAACACCTCAATTAGATCATTTCTCAGCCTGCTTTAGGGAATATAGGCCAGGTTTATGCAACCTGCCTGCATAATTTAACCTTTTAAACACATGAGAAATTGAATTCAATAAACTGGTAATTTAACACACTCTGAATATACGTGGCCTCACTCCTGAGGATCTTACATTGGCTCCCAGTCCGGCAAGGCCTCAATTTTAAAATTTTCATCCTCCATGGCCTCATGATCTCCGTATCCTTCTCCAGCCCCACAACCCTGAGGTCTCTGCGCTTCTCCAATTCTGACCACTTGTACCTCCCTGATTTTCATCGCTTTACCATTGGCAGCTGTGCATTCAGCAGCTTAGGCCCCAGGCTCTCTATCTCCCTCTCTAAATCTCTCCGCCTCCCTCTCCTCCTTAAAACCTACCTCTTTGACCAAGCTTTTGGTCACTTGTCCTAATGTCTCCTTATATGGCTCGGTGTCAAATTTTGTTTGATAATTGCTACCGTGAAGCGCCTTGAGACGTTTTATTACGTTAAAGGTGCCATATATATGCACGTTATTGTAGTAGTATTAAATGTGCAGTATTTGGTCAGAATGTGCTGAGGAATGTTCCCAGGTAAGGAACCAGGAGAAACTGGACACACCAGACATGATCATTACAATGAGAACAGCCTCGGGTGTTTAAAGTGCACCTGGGTGCTGTCCTCATCTTGTCTCTAGTTAATTGGTAGCTTGTTACTATGATGGTAATGTGTGAAGTCGCAGAGAATCACACGCACGCTGGTGCAATGGGCTCCTGTTGGAAGCAGCGAGGCCGAATCCCAGTGTCGCTGGTGTGAGGTGGCAGGGAAGAGCGGAGAGACTCAGGCCTTTCCGCCTGGAGGTGACCTTATAGAGGGATACAAGGTATGGTACAGACGAGGTAAACCAGGAATAGGTCTTAAATTAAACCGCGGGAGTAGAACCAGGATAACTTTAGGGCTGACATTGGGTAGTTCTTGACGCAGAGTGATCGATGTGTGGAACAAACTCCCTGAGTGGTCAGTCCAGCAGCCGGGGTTTTGATGGGGAGAGTAGGGAAAGATTATTTCTTCTGGGTGGGGGGGTCAGTTACTAAGTGAGTGAGAAGGGCAGGAGAAAATTCTTTACACACAGGGCTGTTGGAGTATGGAATGCTTTGCCACAGGGAGTGGTTGAGGCAGAGACCATTGCATCTCAAAAGGAAAGTGCGATCCATATTTGAAGCAGAGGAAGATATAGCGCTATGGGGAGAGAACGGGGCAGAGGGGATTCATTTGTGATTGATACAGGGATATGGGGAGAGAACAGGACAGAGGGATTCGTTTGGGATTGATACAGGGCTGTGGGGAGAGAGTGGGATTAGTTTGGGATTGATACAGGGCTATGGGGAGAGAGTGGGGCAGTGGGATTAGTTTGGGATTGATCAGGGATATGGGGAGAGAGTGGGGCAGTGGGATTAGTTTTCGATTGCTGTATCACAGATGAGGTGTTGGCTGTAGTTCCTATGTAATTTGCCATGCTGGGATTAGAACTTTGCACCTGACACTACTGTCCCCTCTGGTACTTCACGGGGTATCCAAACTACCACCCATGAGCCTAGGTGTCGGCCGTGGCTCAGTGGGCAGCACTCTCGCCTCTGAGTCAGAAGGTCGTGGGTTCAAGTCCCACTCCAGGGACTTGGGCACAAAATCTAGGCTGACACACCCAGTGCAGTGCTATCCTTCAGATGAAACATAGAAACATAGAAAATAGATGCAGGAGTAGGCCATTCGGCCCTTCTAGCCTGCACCGCCATTCAATGAGTTCATGGCTGAACATGCAACTTCAGTACCCCATTCCTGCTTTCTCACCATACCCCTTGATCCCCCTAGTAGTAAGGACTTCATCTAACTCCTTTTTGAATATATTTAGTGAATTGGCCTCAACAACTTTCTGTGGTAGAGAATTCCACAGGTTCACCACTCTCTGGGTGAAGAAATTCCTCCTCATCCCGGTCCTAAATGGCTTCCCCCTTATCCTTAGACTGTGTCCCCTGGTTCTGGACTTCCCCAACATTGGGAACATTCTTCCTGCATCTAACCTGTCTAAACCCATCAGAATTTTAAACGTTTCTATGAGGTCCCCTCTCATTCTTCTGAACTCCAGTGAATACAAGCCCAGTTGATTCAGTCTTTCTTGATAGGTCAGTCCCGCCATCCTGGGAATCAGTCTGGTGAACCTTCGCTGCACTCCCTCAATAGCAAAAATGTCCTTCCTCAAGTTAGGAGGCCAAAACTGTACACAATACTCCAGGTGTGGCCTCACCAAGGCCCTGTACAACTGTAGCAACACCTCCCTGCCCCTGTACTCAAATCCCCTTGCTATGAAGGCCAACATGCCATTTGCTTTCTTAACCGCCTGCTGTACCTGCATGCTAACCTTCAATGACTGATGTACCATGACACCCAGGTCTCTTTGCACCTCCCCTTTTCCTAATCTGTCACCATTCAGATAATAGTCTGTCTCTCTGTTTTTACCACCAAAGTGGATAACCTCACATTTATCCACATTAGACCTTAAACCCAATCTGCTCTCTCAGGTGGATGTAAAAGATCCGACTGCACTATTTCGCAGAAGAGCAGGGGAGTTATCCCCGGTGTCCTCGCCAGTATTTAGTCCCTCAACCAACATCACTAAAACAGATTATCTGGTCATTATCACATTGCTGTTATGGGATCTTGCTGTGCACAGATTGGCTGCTACGTTTCCTACATTATAACAGCAACTTTACTTCAAAAGTACTTCATTGTCTGCAAAGTGCTTGGGGACATTCTGAGGCCGTGAAAGATAATATAGAAATGCAAGACTTTATTCTTCTCCTTTCAGATGGCCTCCTCTTGTTCTGTAACCTTTGCTTCTGTCGGAAAGCCTGGGCCACCCCCCCCACCCCCTCCCCCATTCCCTAACACAGGGACACTGACATCCACTGTAAAAAAGGAGGCAGACAAAAAGCAGGAAACTATAGACCAGTTAGCCTAACATCTATCATTGGGAAAATGTTGGAGTCCATTATTAAGGAAGCAGGAACAGGACATTTGGAAAAGCAGAATTCAATCAAGCAGAGTCAGCATGGTTTTATGAAAGGGAAATCATGTTTGACAAATTTGCTGGAATTCTTTGAGGATGTAACGAGCAGGGTGGATAAGGGGGAACCAGTGGATGTGGTGTATTTGGATTTCCAGAAGGCATTCGATAAGGTGCCACATCAAAGGTTACTGCACAAGATAAGAGCTCACTGGGCTGGGAGTAATATATTAGCATGGAGAGAGGATTGGCTAACTAACAGAAAACAGAGAGTCAAGATAAATGGGTCATTTATCAGTGACTAGTGGAGTGCCGCAGGGATCAGTGCTGGGGTCCCAACTATTTACAATCTATATTAATGACTTGGATGAAGGGACCGAGTGTAATGTAGACAAGTTTGCTGATGATACAAAGATGGGTGGGAAAGCAAATTGTGAGGAGGACACAAAAAATCTGCAAAGGGATATAGACAGGCTAAGTGAGTGGGCAGATGAGTATAATGTGGGAAAATGTGAGGTTATCCACTTTGGCAGAAAAAATAGAAAAGCAAATTATAATTTAAATGGAGAAAAATTGCAACGTGTTGCAGTATAGAGAGACCTGGGGGTACTTGTACATGAAACACAAAAAGTTAGTAGGCAGGTACAGCAAGTAATCAGGAAGGCAAATGGAATGTTGGCCTTTATTGCAAGGGGGATGGAGTATAAAAGCAGAGAAGTCCTGCTACAATTGTACAGGGTATTGGTGAGGCCACACCTGGAGTACTGCGTACAGTTTTGGTCTCTGTATTTAAGGAAGGATATACTTGCATTGGAGGCTGTTCAGAGAAGGTTCACTCGGTTGATTCCGGAGATGAGGAGGTTGACTTATGAAGATAGGTTGAGTAGATTGGGCCTATACTCATTGAAGTTCAAAAGAATGAGAGGTCATTTTATCGAAACATACAAGATAATGAGGGGTCTCGACAAGATGTATGCAGAGAGGATATTTCCACTGATAGGTGAAACTAAAACTAGGGGACATAGTCTTAGAATAAGGGCCCGCCCACATAAAACTGAGATGAGGAGGAATTTCTTCTCTCAGAGGGTTGTAAATCTGTGGAATTCTCTGCCCAGAGAGCTGTGGAGGTTTGGTCATTGAATATATTTAAGGCAGAGATAGACAGATTTTTGAGAGATATGGGAGTAAAGGGTTATGGGGAGCGGGCAGGGAAGTGGAGCTGAGTCCATGATCAGATCAGCCATGATCGTATTGAATGGTGGAGCAGGACCAGGTGACCTACTCCTGCTCTTGCTCCTATTTCTTACGTTATGTTTCTTCCAGACTGATTCCACCAGAGTCCAACCTGGGTCTTATGGTTTATTTCATTGCCCCCCGGGCTGACGAAGCCCTCAGAGACCATGTCTTCAACTGCCTCCTACTTGTCTCTTCTTCCCAACTACATCCCGCTCCTTCCCCACCCCCAATCACCATCAGATCCTGGACCTGAAAGGTTAACTCCGTTTCTCTCTCCACAGATGTTGCCTGGTCAGCTGAATATTTCCAGCATTTTCTGTTTTTATTTCATGAGATAGTTATTCTCCCTCTGGACCTGCCCCCTCCCTTGCTGATTCAGCTCACTGTAAGATGCATTTCTCTCAGTCCATTCCACCCTCCTGCATTTTGCAGTCTCTCTGGTTTTCTAACCAGTCCAACCTGTCTAACTCCCCCACTTAACCCTCGAGTGATTGCAACACACAATTCCATCTCCTGATTATACCAGTTTGCATTTATTTCAGAGAATATTGTAGGCTAGGAACTGCTCTGCATGACATTGGAGATCTACTGGTCACTTACAAAGATTGTCCTTTTGTTTATGAATAAAAGGAGACGGGTATGTGTATTGTGGTTAGGATTGTTCTCAGTTCATTGTTTTGGGTTGTTGCAGCCTCCAGTGTGCGTTCTCTCTCATTCTGTTATTACTTAACCCGGTGCCATCTGTACCAAGGAACACCTCCTCCTGGACTGACCACACTGTGTGTCTGTGTCTCTGGACTGACCACACTGTGTCTGTGTCTCTGGACTGATCACACTGTGTGTCTGTGTCTCTGGACTGATCACACTGTGTGTCTGTGTCTCTGGACTGACCACACTGTGTGTCTGTGTCTCTGGACTGATCACACTGTGTGTCTGTGTCTCTGGACTGACCACACTGTGTCTGTGTCTCTGGACTGATCACACTGTGTGTCTGTGTCTCTGGACTGACCACACTGTGTGTCTGTGTCTCTGGACTGACCACACTGTGTGTCTGTGTCTCTGGACTGACCACACTGTGTGTCTGTGTCTCTGGACTGACCACACTGTGTGTCTGTGTCTCTGGACTGATCACACTGTGTGTCTGTGTCTCTGGACTGATCACACTGTGTGTCTGTGTCTCTGGACTGACCACACTGTGTGTCTGTGTCTCTGGACTGACCACACTGTGTGTCTGTGTCTCTGGACTGATCACACTGTGTGTCTTGTCTCTGGACTGATCACACTGTGTGTCTGTGTCTCTGGACTGACCACACTGTGTGTCTGTGTCTCTGGACTGATCACACTGTGTGTCTGTGTCTCTGGACTGATCACACTGTGTGTCTTGTCTCTGGACTGACCACACTGTGTGTCTGTGTCTCTGGACTGATCACACTGTGTGTCTGTGTCTCTGGACTGACCACACTGTGTGTCTGTGTCTCTGGACTGACCACACTGTGTGTCTGTGTCTCTGGACTGATCACACTGTGTGTCTGTGTCTCTGGACTGACCACACTGTGTGTCTGTGTCTCTGGACTGATCACACTGTGTGTCTTGTCTCTGGACTGACCACACTGTGTGTCTGTGTCTCTGGACTGATCACACTGTGTGTCTGTGTCTCTGGACTGATCACACTGTGTGTCTGTGTCTCTGGACTGATCACACTGTGTGTCTGTGTCTCTGGACTGATCACACTGTGTGTCTGTGTCTCTGGACTGATCACACTGTGTGTCTGTGTCTCTGGACTGATCACACTGTGTGTCTGTGTCTCTGGACTGATCACACTGTGTGTCTGTGTCTCTGGACTGATCACACTGTGTGTCTGTGTCTCTGGACTGACCACACTGTGTGTCTGTGTCTCTGGACTGACCACTGTGTGTCTGTGTCTCTGGACTGATCACACTGTGTGTCTTGTCTCTGGACTGACCACACTGTGTGTCTGTGTCTCTGGACTGATCACACTGTGTGTCTGTGTCTCTGGACTGACCACACTGTGTGTCTGTGTCTCTGGACTGACCACACTGTGTGTCTGTGTCTCTGGACTGACCACTGCTGATTTTGGCTGGACCGTTCAGAGTTTACATCCTTGTTGTTGGATTGCCCCGGCTGATTTTCTGCAGCCTGCGTGTCTCACAGTCGATGTCCGCAGACGCCAGTGTTTTTGGTTGAGTGCTCTCCTCGCGGAGGGCAGCTGCTCAGTTTCCTTTCCCCAGTTTGGTCGGTTGCAAGTAGCTGCCCTCGTAGGCTCAGTATTTCAAATGGCGATTTTAATTAGCAGCTGGTTTTGTCTTTCTTTAGAAACTGGTTTTGTTTTTACCCCGTCTCCTCACTGGCCTGTGGCTGGAGGGCTCCCATTTCCCCCGGTGCGAGCAGAGGTGGTGTGTGTTGGCCAATCCCGAGCCTCCCCTCTCCCAACGGGCACTCGGCAGCAGAAGCGGGAATCCAGGACGAATATCCTCAACCCGGGGAAGTAAGAGCAGTTATAGTGTCAGCTTGGCTCAGTGATGGCCCTCTCGCCTGAGTCAGAAGGCCGTGTGTTCAAGCACCGCTCCAGAGCCTCGAGCCCAGAATCGAGGGCTGACACTCCAGTGCTGCACTGTTGGATGTTGCAGGGGAGGGAGGGGGAAGTTGGAATCTAACTGGATGAATGATTTAAGATGGGCTGAATGGCCTCCCCATCCAGAACTTACCCGATCATCTTCTCCCCCTTCAACCTGATGGCAATTGTTGCCCCCGAGGTGAGAGTGGCTGATACTGATCACTGACAGCACCTCTCCAAACTGATTAACACTTTCTAATTGGCATCCGATTTAAACAGATTCTCTCTAGAACTCTAGGCAGAAGGCAAATTGTAAGGAATTAACAATGTTTGGATGCACCATGTTCTGAATAAACAATTGTAAACAGCAGTGTTCTACTTACTAACAAATGGTGTGTTATATAATATATTCAGGAGTGTTATACCCAGTAACACACGGTGTGTTATATATTACCCAATAACACACAGTGTGGTATATAATATATATATATAGGAATGTTATACCCAGTAACACACGGTGTGTTATATAATACCCAATAACACACAGTGTGGTATATAATATATATATATAGGAATGTTATACCCAGTAACACACGGTGTGTTATATATTACCCAATAACACACAGGGTGGTATATAATATATATATATATAGGAATGTTATACCCAGTAACACACGGTGTGTTATATAATACCCAATAACACACAGTGTGGTATATAATATATATATATAGGAATGTTATACCCAGTAACACACGGTGTGTTATATAATATATACAGAAGCATTAAGAACATAAGAAATAGGAGCAGGCAGGAGTAGGCCATTTGGCCCCTCGAGCCTGCTCCGCCATTCAATAAGTTCATGGCCGTTCTACCTCAACTCCACTTGCCTGCACCATCCCCATATCCGCTGATTCCCTTAATATCTAAAAATCTATCTGTTGTGTATCTGTAAAGCATGCACTCCTGTATTCCGCCACTAAGGAGCTCATCGCCGGAAGTCCCAAGGGATCCCAGCATCCCTTAGGAGCACTGTATATAAGCCGACCTCTAAGGCCTGTCGCTCACTCTGGAGTGTCTTAATAAAGACTGAGGTCACTGTTACTTTAACCTCCCTGTGTGCAGTCTCATCTGTGTTAGGAACACAATAATTGGCGACGAGAATACGAATCCAGCGCAAAGATGCAGCAAACTGTGAGCATCCTGGAGAAGTTCTCGGAGGGTGAGGACTGGGAAGCCTATGTCGAACAGCTAGACCAGTACTTTGTAGCCAACGAGCTGGACAGAGAAGGAAGCGCTGCAAAAAGGAGAGCGGTCCTCCTCATGGTCTGCGGGGCACCGACCTACAGCCTCATGAAGAATCTTCTGGCTCCGGTGAAACCCACAGATAAGTCGTATGAGGAGCTGTGTACACTGGTTCGGGAGCATCTTAACCCGAGGGAGAGTGTGCTGATTGCGAGGTATCGGTTCTAAACATGCCAGCGATCTGAAGGTCAGGAAGTGGCGAGCTACGTCGCCGAGCTAAGGCGACTTGCAGGACAATGTGAGTTTGATGGCTACCTGGAGCAAATGCTCAGAGACTTTTTTGTACTGGGCATTGGCCACGAGACCATCCTATGAAAACTTTTGACTATAGAGACACCGACCCTCAGTTAGACCATTGCGATAGCACAGGCGTTGATGTCCACCAGTGATAACACCAAACAAATCTCTCAGCACACAAGTGCTAGCAATGTTCATAAATTAACTGGAACTGTGTTTGCGAGCAGAAATGTACAGGGCAGAACCCACGAGTCTGCAACTGCCAGCAGGCCTCAGGTGACCCAGATGACTGAGTCCCCAACAAAGGATGAATGCAAGGCAATTCACACCTTGTTGGCGTTGTGGAAGCTTCCATTCAGCCTATTCATGCCGCTTCAAAGGGTATGTTTGCAAGAGCTGTGGAACAATGGGGCACCTCCAACGAGCTTGCAGACGAGTTGCAAGCTCTGCAAAACCTGCTAACCACTACATGGCAGAGGAAGATCGGTCCATGGTGGATCAAAACAATTTCGAGCCTGAGAGAGGAGGCAGATGCTGAAGTACACGGGGTGCACACATTTTTGACAAAATGTCCACCTATAATGCTAAACGTAAAATTGAATGGCTTACCCGTAGCCATGGAACTGGGCACTGGCGCTAGCCAATCCATCATGAGTAAAAAGATGTTCGAGAGAGTGCAACAAGGCACTCAGACCAGCCCAGAGCCCCATCCACACGAAACTGAGAACGTACACCAAAGAGCTTATCACTGTCCTGGGCAGCGCCATGGCCAAGGTCATCTACAAGGACACGGTGTACGAACTGCCACTCTGGATTGTCCCAAGCCATGGCCCCACACTGCTTGGAAGGAGCTGGCTGGGCAAAATCTGCTGGAACTGGGATGACATCCGAGCGCTACCACATGTCGATGAGGCCTCATGTACCTAGGTTCTTAACAAATTCCCTTCCCTTTTTGAGCGAGGCATTGGAAACTTTTCCGGGGTGAAGGTGCGGATGTACTTGGTCCCAGAGGCACGACCCATTCACCACAAGGCGCGAGCAGTACCTCACACGATGAGGAAAAAAGTGGAAATCGAGCTGGACAGGCTACATCGCGAGGGCATCATCTCCCCAGTGGAATTCAGCAAGTGGGCCAGCCCGATTGTTCCAGTACTGAAAAGTGATGGCACGGTCAGGATTTGTGGTGATTATAAAGTAACTATTAATCGTTTCTCGCTACAGGACCAATACCTGCTACCTAAGGCAGACGACCTATTTGCGACGCTGGCAGGAGGCAAGATGTTCACCAAGCTCAACCTGACTTCGGCCTACATGATGCAGGAGCTGGAGGAGCCTTCGAAGGGCCTCACCTGCATCAACTCGCACAAGGGACTGTTCATCTACAACAGATGCCCGTTTGGAATTCGGTCGGCTGCAGAGAAACATGGAGAGCCTACTCAAGTCGGTACCACGCACGATGGTCTTTCAGGACGACATTGGTCACAGGTCGGGACACCGTCGAGCACCTACAAAACCTGGAGGAGGTCCTCCAGCGACTGGATCGCGTAGGGCTGCAGCTGAAGAGGTCGAAATTTGCAGAAAGCACCTGGACCAAACGAGGCTGCGGTTCACAGACTGCCCTGAACAACCCACAGCACACACCACCTTTTTCGAGCCCTCAACACACACCCAAAGGATCAACAACACCACGCCGGACCAGGAAATCGAACCCATCACGCCCAACAGTCCAGCAAGGGCAGGCTCACCCAGCAGCCCTGCAGGGCCAACAACATGCCAGCCCAGCGAGGGCACAGCCAACACACCAGAACAGACATTTGTACCGAGGCGGTCCACCAGGGAAAGAAAGGCTCCCGACCGCCTCACCTTGTAAATAGTTTTCACTTTGACTTTGGGGGGGGTGGGGGGGGAGTGATGTTGTGTATCTGTAAAGCATGCACTCCCATGTTCCGCCACCAGGGAGCGCATCCCCTGAAGTCCCAAGGGATCCCAGCATCCCTTGGGAGCACTGTATATAAGCCGGCCCCTAAGGCCTGTTCCTCACTCTGGAGTGTCTTAATAAAGACTGAGGTCACTGTTACTTTAACCTCCCTGTGTGCAGTCTCATCTGTGTTAGGAACACAACACTATCGATCTCTGTCTTGAATATACCCAACGACTGAGCCTCCACAGCCCACTGATGTGGAGAATTCCAGAGATTGACCACTCTGAGTGAAGAAATTTCTCCTCAGAGAAGTTTGCAGCACGGAAGGAGGCCATTTTAGCTCATCTCTGTCCTAAATGGCCGACCCCTTATTCTGAGACTCTGACCCCTGGTTCTAGACTCCCCAGCCCGGGGAAACATCCTCCCTGCATCTACCCTGTCAAGCCCTGTAAGAATGTTGTATGTTTCAATGAGACCACTTCTCATTCATCTAAACTGTAGAGAATATCGGCCTAGTCTGCTCAACCTCTTCTCATAGGACAATCTCCCCATCCCAGGAATCAGTCTGGTGAACCTTCGCTGCACTCCCTCTATGGCAAGTATATCCTTCCTTCGGTAAGGAGACCCAAACTGTACACAATACTCCAGGTGCGGTCTCACCAGGGCCCGATATAATTGCAGTAAGATGTCTTTACCCTTGTACTCAAATCCTTCTGTAATAAAGGCCAACATAACACTTGCTTTCTTAATATGCAGGTCCAGCAAGCAATTAACTTTCAGTGATTGGTGTACAAGGACACCCAGGTCCCTCTGAACACCAACATTTCCCAATCTCTCACAATTTAAAAAAATACTCTGCTTTTCTATTTTTCCTACCAAAGTGGATAACTTCACATTTCTCCACATTATATTCCATTTGCCATGTTCTTGCCCACTCACTGAGCCTGTCTATATCCGCTTAGAATCATAGAAACATTACGACACAGAAGGAGGCCTATCGGCGCATCGTGTTCGTGTCGTGTCCTTTGCATGCTCCTCACAACTTACATTCCCATCGAGCTTTGTATCATCAGCAAACTTGGATATATTACATTTGGTGCTCTCATCCAAATCATTGATATAGATTGTGAATAGCTGGGGCCCCAGCACTGATCCCTGCGGTACCCCACTAGTTACAGCCTGCCAACCTGGAAATGACCCGTTTATTCCTACTCTCTGTTTTCTGTCCATTAACCAATCCTCAATCCAGGCCAGCATATTACCCCCAATCCCATGAGCCCTAATTTTGTTTAATAACCTCTTGGGTGGCACCTTATCGAATGCCTTCTGAAAATCCAAATACACCACATCCACTGGTTCCCCCTTATCCATTCAGCTAGATACAACCTCAAAAAGCTGTAATAGCTTCATCAAACATGATTTCCCTTTCATAAATCCCTGTTGACTCTGCCCAATCCTATTATTATTTTCTAAGTGTCCTGTTACCATGTCCTTAAAAATAGATTGTAGCATTTTCCCCACTACTGATGTCAGGCTATAACTGGTCTGTAGTTCCCCATTTTCTCTCTCCCTCCTTTCTTAAATAGCTGGGTTACATTTGCTACCTTCCAATCCGCGCAAACCATTCTATAATCTATGGAATTTTGGAAGATGACAACCAAAGTATAAGTTTTATCAAGTAACACACGGTGTGTCATTAGAAAATATATAGGAGTGTTATACCCAGTAACACATGGTGTGTCATTATAAAATATATAGGAGTGTTATACCCAGTAACACACGGTGTGTTATCTGCAGTAATGTTGTAACTCGGGGAACTGGACAGTAATGGTCTGTCACTGGTCCATCACAACCATACAGCCAGTTGTGGATTACTGAGCAGATGAGGCCTGTCATTGGTCAGTAAGTGGCCGTAATAGTGGCTGAACAGGCTGGGGCTCTTTTCTTTAGAAAAGAGACTGAGGGGTGACCTAATAGGGGTTTTTAAAATTATGAAAGGGTTCGAAAGGGTAGACATAGAGAAAATATTTCAACTTGTGGGGTAGGTTAGAATTAGGGGCCATAATTATAAGATAGTCACTAATAAATCCAATGGGGAATTCAGGAGAAACTTCTTTACCTAGAGAGTGGTGAGAATGTGGAACTCGCTGCCACAGGGAGGGGTTGAGGCGAATAGTATCGATGTATTTAAGGGGAAGCTGGATAAATACATGAGGGAGAAAGGAATAGAAGGATATGCTGACTGGGTGGGAGGAGACTCGTGGCAGCATAAACACTGGCAGGGACCAGCTGGGCCGAGTGGCCTGTTTGTGCTGTAAATCCTGTGTAATACTAGTTCTGGATTACCAACAGATGTATGAGAGATTCCCTGGCTGGTCGGGCTGTGACCTCAAAAGGACATTGAGTTGTGACTGTTCCCTCTCTCCGCAGGTCACCGGTTTGAGGATGTTCCTGGGGTCCGACGCCACTTGGTCAGAAGGAGTACGAAGGGCACCATTGTACATGTGGGAAAGGACCAATCCGAGCTCTACCCTAAGGCCAAGAAGGCCGATCGCCAGCCACACGAGGTACATTCCGAAGTTTACCACTTTCTCTCGTAACTTAGTCCCCCTCCTCTCCTGAAGGCGTTGACTCGGTGCGTGAGGTACGCTGCCAGGGCCCCTCTTGCCCAAGTAGCTGTTACTCACATGTGATTGTGATGGTGTGCGTCAGTTGGCTATTTGATCATGGGTGGTGGGCGAGGTGAAAGGGAGGGGGAGGGCAGGGGAAGGTTACTGCTGCTGTGAACATAAGAATTAAGAGCAGGAGTAGGCCATTCGGCCTCTCGAGCCTGCTCCATTATTCAATAAGACCATGAGTGATCTTCAACATCAACTCCATTTTCCCGCCCGATCCCCATATCCCTTGATTCCCCGATAGTCCAAATATGTTTCTATCTTAGCCTTAAATATACTCACTGACCCAGCATCCCCAGGCATTGGGTTAGAGAATTCGAAAGATTCACAACCCTCTGAGTGAAGAAATTAATCCTCATCTCAGTCTTAACTGGGCGACCCTCGTCCTAAGACTATGGTGACCCCTTGGTCCTGGACTCTGTCCCCGAGTTCTCGACTCTCCAGCCCGGGGAAGACAATCTCTCCGCTTCTATCCTGTCAATCCCCCTCAGAATCTTATTGGGTCTAAAATTGTGGTCGGAGGCTTCCTTCGTACGAACACCTCCGACCCCCCAAAAACTCTACGAATCTACCTGTTGGTCCTGGAGAAGCGTACGATCCCGGCCAGCGGTCTAGATTCGCTGCCTTTGAGGTACGCAAGTCCAAGCTGAAGTCACGTGGGCCTGGACAACCAATCACGATGCAGTATTCTCATTGACAATGCTGGGAACTCCATTTGTGCGAGTTCCCATTACTATCAATGAGAAAAAAAACCCTAAAAAAACTCACATTTAACATTAATTGAAATTAAATGTTTTAGAAAAAATATATTTTTTGGATTTTTTTAAGGTGTTTTAATAGTGTTAAAAAATAAACTTACCTTAATGGACAGGGTTTTTAACTATAAAAATGTATATTTAATTTTTATATGTTTTAAAACTCTTACGCTGGTAAAAGTAGGCTATGCACTTGCTCTCACCAGGCGTACAGTTTGAAGGAGATTCGCTGGGCAAGATATGAGCAAATAGCCCAATCTTCCCCGTGCGAATGTCCCGGGGTTGCGGGACAAAAACCGGCTTTTGCGAGGCCTCGCCGGGTCCGTGCGCACTTCGTACGGACCCAGCGAGGCTGAAGTTTTAGCCCCATTAAGTTTAAATGAGATCACCTCTCATTCTTCTAAACTCCAGAGACTATAGGCCCAGTCTACTCACTCTCTCCTCATCGGACAGCCCTCTCATCCCACAAATCAATCCAGTGAGACTTTGTTGCACTGCCTCTAAGACAAGTATATTCTTCCTCAGACCAAAACTGTGCACATAATCCAGGTATGGTCTCACCAAATCCCTCATCGTCCAGACTCCTCCCCTGTGCACTTTTCAATAGGCATTGGTTGAAAGTAAACAGGGGTGGGGCCCTGGCTGATCTACCCCTCCCTAAAGCAAGGGCACCGCACTGGAGATCAGATAATTCACACAGACCATAGATCAAACCTGGAGCTCTGCTGCAACCTGTTGATCAGTCCCCCGAGCTCACTGACGCCTTCAGCGGACTTCAAATAGTTTCACCGCAGCTGAGCAAGTGATGATGTTTGACCTGCAATATCTTGAGGTGAGTTTCTCGTACAGGAGTGAGTTCTTAGTGACCTGGAATCCACTCCCTTTATATTGTGAAACATGTTCCCGAGCACTGAGCAGTGGATGATGCTTTGCAGTCATAGCTTTTTATTTCTGATCACTGATCAGCTCCTGTGTCTGTTGAAGGGCAGGGAGGGCTGTACAGGCAGGCTCAACCCGAAGCCAGTCGGCTGCGGCACAGCGATATACAGTTCCCAGCATTGTCAGTTACGGCCACTGGTCCTCGAGGTGGGCGGGACTGGTAAACGGTGGATTCAGGGCAGACTCGATAAAGTGCCAGTACTCTCGTATCAATTCAGCATTAATCAAGCTCTGGCATTGGGGCAATGGGTTGTGCACTGTGGGTGCGAGCTTAGGATTGTGTGTTTGAGTCGCTAAGTATAAGGGATTGGGTATGTCTTTGGTTATTTGACCAGAGCAGGTGTTGCATTGTATCTTGTGGTCATTGACGGGATGGTGTTGTGACGTATCTTTGGTCATGGACAGGGAGTGTTGTGTCGTATCTTTGGGTCGTTGACGAGTGCTGTGTCGTATCTTTGGGTCGTTGACGAGTGTTGTGTCGTATCTTTGGGTCGTTGACGGAGTGTTGTGTCGTATCTTTGGGTCGTTGACGGAGTGTTGTGTCGTATCTTTGGGTCGTTGACGGAGTGTTGTGTCGTATCTTTGGGTCGTTGACAGGGAATGTTGAGTCGTATCTTTGGGTCGTTGACGGGATGGTGTTGTGATGTATCTTTGGGTCGTTGACGGAGTGTTGTGTCGTATCTTTGGGTCGTTGACGGAGTGTTGTGTCGTATCTTTGGGTCGTTGACGGAGTGTTGTGTCGTATCTTTGGGTCGTTGACGGAGTGTTGTGTCGTATCTTTGGGTCGTTGACGGAGTGTTGTGTCGTATCTTTGGGTCGTTGACAGGGAATGTTGAGTCGTATCTTTGGGTCGTTGACGGGATGGTGTTGAGTCGTATCTTTGGATCGTTGATGGGATGGTGTTGTGTCGTATCTTTGGATCGTTGATGGGATGGTGTTGAGTCGTATCTTTGGATCGTTGACGGGATGGTGTTGTGACGTATCTTTGGGTCGTTGACGGGATGGTGTTGAGTCGTATCTTTGGATCGTTGACGGGATGGTGTTGTGACGTATCTTTGGGTCGTTGACGGGATGGTGTTGTGACGTATCTTTGGGTCGTTGACGGGATGGTGTTGTGACGTATCTTTGGGTCGTTGACGGGATGGTGTTGTGACGTATCTTTGGGTCGTTGACGGGATGGTGTTGTGACGTATCTTTGGGTCGTTGACGGGATGGTGTTGTGACGTATCTTTGGGTCGTTGATGGGATGGTGTTGTGACGTATCTTTGGGTCGTTGACGGGATGGTGTTGTGACGTATCTTTGGGTCGTTGACGGGATGGTGTTGACTCGTATCTTTGGATCGTTGACGGGATGGTGTTGTGACGTATCTTTGGGTCGTTGACGGGATGGTGTTGAGTCGTATCTTTGGATCGTTGATGGGATGGTGTTGAGTCGTATCTTTGGATCGTTGATGGGATGGTGTTGTGACGTATCTTTGGATCGTTGATGGGATGGTGTTGTGACGTATCTTTGGGTCGTTGACGAGTTTGAGACGTATCTTTGGGCCGTTGACGGGATGGTGTTGTGACGTATCTTTGGGTCGTTGACGGGATGGTGTTGTGACGTATCTTTGGGTCGTTGACGGGATGGTGTTGAGTCGTATCTTTGGATCGTTGATGGGATGGTGTTGTGACGTATCTTTGGATCGTTGATGGGATGATGTTGTGACGTATCTTTGGGTCGTTGACGAGTTTGAGACGTATCTTTGGGCCGTTGACTGAGTGTTGAGTCGTATCTTTGGATCGTTGACGGGATGGTGTGACGTATCTTTGGGTCGTTGACGGGATGGTGTTGTGACGTACCTTTGGGTCGTTGGCAGGGAGTGTTGTGATGTATCTTTGGGTCGTTGACGAGTTTGAGACGTATCTTTGGGTCGTTGACTGAGTGTTGTGTCGTATCTTTGGATCGTTGACAGGGAATGTTGAGTCATATCTTTGGGTTGTTGACTGGGAGCGTTGTATCGTATCTTTGGGCCATTGACTGAGGCTTTGGGTTGTGTGTTTGAGGCTAAGTGTGTAGTAACCAGGGCGTAATGGTTTCTCGCTGTATTTTTGCTCAGGTGTTCGTTGAACTGAACGAGTTGACGGTGGATAAGAACCACGAGATGCAGTGGAAGGAAACAGCCAGGTGGATCAAGTTTGAGGAGGATGTGGAAGAGGAAACCGATCGCTGGGGAAAGCCACACGTGGCTTCGCTCAGCTTCCGAAGCTTGCTGGAGCTCAGGAAGACACTAGCACATGGTAAACATTCAGGGTTTACTCCAATTAAACGGCAATTAAAAATGTAAAGTTCACACGGGATCGATCACATCTGAATACTGAAGGTCAGCGCTTGGTGTGTATGGAGTGGTCAGAATATTTAAACAGGAAGTTTCCCCCGATGGCTCGGGTAGTTTATCCAGTGACACCGACCAGGAATGGCTGGTTCAGCATTGCTGATGACAGACTCAGTGCTTGAGGGGCATAAACTGGTCTCGGCAAAATTTCCTCCACAATGGAAACCGCTGGTGCATGTATGCATATCTCGGAGTAATGCATCGCGGCTAGAACTGGTGTGTGATGTGGGGCAGATATGCCGTGTGAGGAGGCTGGATTAACATCAGTAGAGATACAGTCAGTAACACGACGCTGTGGGGAGGTCTTAAGAATTAGGAACAGGAGTAGGCCATCGAGCCCCTCGAGTCTTACTGAGTGACAGTGTGAGGGAGCTGGATTAACATCAGTAGAGATACAGTCAGTAACACAGGGTGCTGGGGGAGAGGGGTTACTGAGTGACAGTGTGAGGGAGCTGGATTAACATCAGTACAATACAGTCAGTAACACAGGGCGCTGGGGGAGAGGGGTTACTGAGTGATAGTGTGAGGGAGCTGGATTAACATCAGTACAATACAGTCAGTAACACAGGGCGCTGGGGGAGAGGGGTTACTGAGTGATAGTGTGAGGGAGCTGGATTAACATCAGTACAATACAGTCAGTAACACAGGGCGCTGGGGGAGAGGGGTTACTGAGTGACAGTGTGAGGGAGCTGGATTAACATCAGTACAGATACAGTCAGCAACACAGGGTGCTGGGGAGAGGGGTTACCGAGCCCAGCAGTATTAGCTCATTATAGATGCAGTCAGCAGTTTGTGGTGAAGATTGGGAGTGTGTTTATGGCACATTAGGAGTTTTAGTGAAACAGTTGTAAGTGTTTACGGGCACTGGATGGGAGCGTTTAAGGGCACTGGATGGGAGCGTTTACGCTCACTGGATGGGAGCGTTTACGAACACTGGATGGGAGCGGTTACGGGCACTGGATGGGAGCGTTTACGGGCACTGGATGGGAGCGTTTGCGGGCACTGGATGGGAGCGTTTGCGGGCACTGGATGGGAGCGGTTACGGGCACTGGATGGGAGCGTTTACGGGCACTGGATGGGAGCGTTTGCGGGCACTGGATGGGAGCGTTTGCGGGCACTGGATGGGGGCGTTTACGGGCACTGGATGGGGGCGTTTGCGGGCACTGGATGGGAGCGGTTACGGGCACTGGATGGGAGCGTTTGCGGGCACTGGATGGGAGCGTTTGCGGGCACTGGATGGGAGCGTTTGCGGGCACTGGATGGGAGCGTTTGCGGGCACTGGATGGGGGCGTTTACGGGCACTGGATGGGAGCGTTTGCGGGCACTGGATGGGAGCGTTTGCGGGCACTGGATGGGGGCGTTTACGGGCACTGGATGGGGGCGTTTACGGGCACTGGATGGGAGCGTTTGCGGGCACTGGATGGGAGCGTTTGCGGGCACTGGATGGGAGCGGTTACGGGCACTGGATGGGAGCGTTTGCGGGCACTGGATGGGAGCGTTTGCGGGCACTGGATGGGGGCGTTTACGAACACTGGATGGGAGCGTTTGCGGGCACTGGATGGGAGCGTTTGCGGGCACTGGATGGGAGCGTTTGCGGGCACTGGATGGGAGCGTTTGCGGGCACTGGATGGGAGCGTTTGCGGGCACTGGATGGGAGCGTTTGCGGGCACTGGATGGGGGCGTTTACGGGCACTGGATGGGAGCGTTTGCGGGCACTGGATGGGAGCGTTTGCGGGCACTGGATGGGAGCGTTTGCGGGCACTGGATGGGAGCGTTTGCGGGCACTGGATGGGAGCGTTTGCGGGCACTGGATGGGAGGTTTGCGGGCACTGGATGGGAGCGTTTGCGGGCACTGGATGGGGGCGTTTGCGGGCACTGGATGGGAGCGTTTGCGGGCACTGGATGGGAGCGTTTGCGGGCACTGGATGGGAGCGTTTGCGGGCACTGGATGGGAGCGTTTGCGGGCACTGGATGGGAGGTTTGCGGGCACTGGATGGGAGGTTTGCGGGCACTGGATGGGAGCGTTTGCGGGCACTGGATGGGAGCGTTTGCGGGCACTGGATGGGAGCGTTTGCGGGCACTGGATGGGAGGTTTGCGGGCACTGGATGGGAGGTTTGCGGGCACTGGATGGGAGTGTTTATGAGATCCCCAGTTTGGACAGACGTGGAACCGAGCTGTGATTTCCGAGCCTGTGGGGCTCAGTACTGCAGTGAGCTGACCCAATGGCAGAGAAGCTGGAACTGGAGCATGAGCCCACGCCGATCTAACTCTCCATCCGTTGTCCTCCTGCAGGCACCGTCCTCCTGGACTTGGACCAGAAGACTTTGCCGGGGATTGCTCACCAAGTGGTCGAACAGATGATCATCTCGGACCAGATCAGAGCTGAGGATCGAGCGAATGTGCTGCGGGCGCTGCTCCTCAAACACAGGTACAGGAGGGAGTGAGACAATTAATCCACGGGGAACCTACTCCTCAAACACAGGTACAGGAGGGAGTGAGACAATTAATCCACGGGGAACCTACTCCTCAAACACAGGTACAGGAGGGAGTGAGACAATTAATCCACGGGGAACCTACTCCTCAAACACAGGTACAGGAGGGAGTGAGGCAATTAATCCACGGGGAACCTACTCCTCAAACACAGGTACAGGAGGGAGCGAGGCAATTAATCCACGGGGAACCTACTCCTCAAACACAGGTACAGGAGGGAGTGAGACAATTAATCCACGGGGAACCTACTCCTCAAACACAGGTACAGGAGGGAGTGAGGCAATTAATCCACGGGGAACCTACTCCTCAAACACAGGTACAGGAGGGAGCGAGGCAATTAATCCACGGGGAACCTGCTCCTCAAACACAGGTACAGGAGGGAGTGAGACAATTAATCCACGGGGAACCTACTCCTCAAACACAGGTACAGGAGGGAGTGAGGCAATTAATCCACGGGGAACCTACTCCTCAAACACAGGTACAGGAGGGAGTGAGACAATTAATCCACGGGGAACCTACTCCTCAAACACAGGTACAGGAGGGAGTGAGGCAATTAATCCACGGGGAACCTACTCCTCAAACACAGGTACAGGAGGGAGTGAGGCAATTAATCCACGGGGTACCTACTCCTCAAACACAGGTACAGGAGGGAGTGAGACAATTAATCCACGGGGAACCTACTCCTCAAACACAGGTACAGGAGGGAGCGAGACAATTAATCCACGGGGAACCTACTCCTCAAACACAGGTACAGGAGGGAGTGAGACAATTAATCCACGGGGAACCTACTCCTCAAACACAGGTACAGGAGGGAGTGAGACAATTAATCCACGGGGAACCTACTCCTCAAACACAGGTACAGGAGGGAGTGAGACAATTAATCCACGGGGAACCTACTCCTCAAACACAGGTACAGGAGGGAGTGAGACAATTAATCCACGGGGAACCTACTCCTCAAACACAGGTACAGGAGGGAGTGAGACAATTAATCCACGGGGAACCTACTCCTCAAACACAGGTACAGGAGGGAGTGAGGCAATTAATCCACGGGGACCCTACTCCTCAAACACAGGTACAGGAGGGAGTGAGGTAATTAATCCACGGGGAACCTACTCCTCAAACACAGGTACAGGAGGGAGCGAGGCAATTAATCCACGGGGAACCTACTCCTCAAACACAGGTACAGGAGGGAGCGAGGCAATTAATCCACGGGGAACCGGCAATTAATCCGCGGAGAACCAGCACTTGATTATTGGGTAACCGCGCGCCTAATCCGCAGGGAACCGGCTCCTGATCCGTGGGAAACCGTGCGCCCCAGATTCCAGATAGGCCACCATCCTTTCCTTCACATGATTTGTAACAAATAAATATTTGAACAGTTACAGATCAAAGCCCTCACTGGTGTGGAAACGTTCCCAGACTGTGTGGAGGAGAGTTGAGAGGGAAGTGTTAGGAGAAGCAATTGGAGCAATATAAATTAAAGGGGGTGCATGAACAGAGAGACCTGGGGGTATATGTGCACACATCGGTGAATGTGGCAGGGCAGGTTGAGAAAGCGGTTAAAAAGCTTATGTGATCCTGGGCTTCATAAATAGAGGCATAGAGTACAAAGCAAGGAAGTTATGATGAACCTGTATAAAACACTGGTTCAGCCTCAGCTGGAGTATTGTGTCCAATTCTGGGCTCCACACTTTAGGAAGGATGTGAAGGCCTGGGAGAGTGTGCAGAAAAGATTTCCGAGAATGGTTCCAGGGATGAGGGACTTCAGTGACGGGGATAGACTGGAGAAGCTGGGGTTGTTCTCCTTGGAGCAGAGAAGGTTGAGAGGAGATTTAATCGAGGTGTTCAAAATCATGAAGGTCTGGACAGAGTAG
Source organism: Pristiophorus japonicus (assembly GCF_044704955.1). Lineage (NCBI taxonomy): Eukaryota > Metazoa > Chordata > Chondrichthyes > Pristiophoridae > Pristiophorus > Pristiophorus japonicus. The sequence continues at coordinate 543,986,605 of NC_091977.1, forward strand.
ATAAGAACATAAGAAATAGGAGCAGGCGTCAGCCATTTAGCCCCTCAAGCCTGCTCCGCCATTCAATAATATCATGGCTGATCTTCTACCTCGACTCCACTTTCCTGTACTATCCTCATATCCCTTGATTCCCTTCCTATCCAAAAATCTATTAATCTTTGTCTTGAATATACTAAACGACTGAGCCCTTGGGGCAGAGAATTCCAAAGATTCACCACTCTCTTGAGTGAAGACATTTCTCCTCATTTCAGTCCTAAAAGTAAAAGTTCTCGGTCATGAAAGTAAAAGCCCATGGGATCCAGGGCAAAGTGACAAGTTGGATCCAAAATTGGCTCAGAGGCAGGAAGCAAAAGGTAATGGTCGAAGGTTGTTTTTGCAACTGGAGGGCTGTTTCCAGTGGGGGTTCCGCAGGGCTCGGTACTCGATCCCTTACTTTTTGTAGATTTCCAGAAGGTATTAGAGAAGATGCCACATAAAAGGTGACTGCACAAGATAAAAGTTCACGGGGTTGGGGGTAATATATTAGGTTGGATAGCGGACTGGCTAACTAACAGAAAACAGAGATCAATGGGTCATTTTCTGGTTGGCAAATGGTAACTAGTGGGGTGCCACAGGGATCAGAGCTGGGGCCTCAACTATTTACAAATCTATATTAATGACTTGGATGAAGGGACCGAGTGTAATGTAGCCAAGTTTGCTGATGATACAAAGATGGGTGGGAAAGCAAATTGTGAGCCTTTATTGCAAGGGGGATAGAATATAAAAGCAGAGAAGTCCTGCTACAACTGTACAGGGTATTGGTGAGGCCACACCTGGAGTACTGTGTACAGTTTTGGTCTCCGTATTTAAGGAGGGATATACTTGCATTGGAGGCTGTTCAGAGAAGGTTGATTCCTGAGATGAAGGGGTTGTCTTATGAAGAAAGGTTGAGCAGGTTGGGCCTATACTTATTGGAGTTTAGAAGAATGAGGTGATCTTATTGAAACAAGACACTGAAGGGGCTCGACAAGGTAGATGCCGAGAGGATGTTTCCACTCGTGGAGGAATCTAGAACTAGGGGTCATAATTTCAGAATAAGGGGCCGCCCATTTAAAACTGAGATGAGAAATTTATTTTCTGAAGTTTGTAAATCTGTGGAATTCTCTGCCCCAGAGAGCTGTGGAGGCTGGGTCATTGAATATATTTAAGGTGGAGATAGACAGATTTTTAATAAAATAATGGAGTGAAGTGTTATGGGGAGCGGGCGGGGAAGTGGAGCTGAGTCCATGATCAGATCAGCCATGATATTGAATGGTGGAGCAGGCTTGAGGGGCCAAATGGCCGACTCCTGCTCCTATTTCTTATGTTCTTATATCAATAATTTAGATTTGAATGAAGGGGGTATGATTAAAATGTTTGCAAATTATACTAAAATCGGCTGTGTGGTTGATAATGAAGAAGAAAGCTGTAGACTGCAGGAAGATATCAATGAACTGGTCAGGTGGGCAGAACAGTGGCAAATGGAATTCAATCTGGAGAAGTGTGAGGTAATGCATTTGGGGAAGGCTAACAAGGCAAGGGAATACACATTAAATGGTCGGACAGTACAGAGGGACCTCGGAGTGCATGTCCACAGATCCCTGAAGGTAGCAGGCCAGGTAGATAAGGTGGTTAAGAAGGCATACGGAATACTTTCCTTTATTATTCGAGGCATAGAATAAGAGAGCAGGGAGGTTATGCTTGAACTGTATAAAACACTAGTTAGGCCACAGCTAGAGTTCTGCGTGTAGTTCTGGTCACCACATTACAGGAAAGATGTGACTGCACTAGAGAGGGTACAGGGGAGAGTTACGAGGATGTTGCCTGGACTGGAGAATTTTAGCTATGAGAAAAGATTGGATAGGCTGGGGTTGTTTTCTTTGGAACAGAGGAGGATGAGGGAAGACCTTATCAAGGTGTATAAAATTGAGGGGCCTGGATAGAGTGGATAGGACAGACCTATTTCTCTTAGCAAAGGGGTCAACAGCCAGGGCGCATAGATTTAAAGTAATTGGGGGGGGGGAGGATTTGAGGGGAATTTCTTCACCCAGAGGGCGGTGGGGGTCTGGAACTCACGGCCTTAAAGGGTGCTAGAGGCAGAAACCTTCACCACATTTAAAAAGTATTTGGATCTGCACTTAAAGTGCCGTAACATACAGAGCTACGGACCGAGAGCTGGAAAGTGGGATTAGGCTGGATGGCTCTTGGTCGGCCGGCACGGACACGATGGGCCGAATGGCCTCCCTCCATGCTGTACATGTCCATGATTCTATGGCCAACCCCTTATTCTGAGACTGTGACTCACGTTCCTCATGGTCAAGTGGCCAGCAGACACACACTGCATGCGCTCAGTCGATAAGTATCCCAGAGGAAGGGCAAAGGACAGCGATATTGGAGACTATTCCAACGCTCTCCTGGTCGGTCTCCCAATTTGCACCCTCATAAACTTCAACTCATCCTAAACTCTGCTTCCTGTATCCTAACTCGCACCAAGTCCCATTCAACCCATTACTCCTATGCTCACTGACCTATATTGGCTCCTGGTCAGGCAATGTCTTGATTTTAAAATTTCCCATACTTGTGTTCAAATCCCTCCATTGCTTCGCCCCTCCCTAACTATGTAACCTCCTCCAGCCCAACAACCCTCCGAAATATCTGTGCTCCTCCAATTCTGGCCTTTAGTCCATCGTGCCTTCAGCTGCCAAGGCCTTAAGCTCTGGAATTCCCTCCCTAAAGCTCTCTGCCTCTCTCTCTTTTAAGATAAAAATAAAGGAAGAACTTGCATTTATGTAGCGCATTTCACTACCTCAGGACATCCCAAAGGACTTTACAGCCAATTAAGTAATTTTGCAGTCACTGTTGTCATGTTCGACTCTCCTTAAAACCTGCATCTTTGACCAAGCCTTTGGTCACCTGACCCTAATATCTCCTCCTGTGTCTCGGTGTCAATTCTTGTCTGAAAATCGCTCTGTGAAGCACCTTGGGACGTTTCAGTATGTTATAGGCGCTATATAAATGCATATGGAATGCATCGACGTCCAAGGAACCCAAAGGCTGTGGTGTCCCGCTCTCGACCATCCACTCGGAGGTGATAGCGAGCAGACTGTCCTCCGAGAAAGGGCAGTAGGGTGGGGAGGCAGGGCTGAGAAGGGGGACAACTAAATGAAAAGCCAACCTGTTCACTTTCTTGATTTTAAAGCCACCCCAACAAAGAGAAGGACTTCTCATTTTCACGCAACATGTCAACGGCAAGTCTGGGCTCGCTCATGCCCCACCATCACAGCCAGAACCACATCGCTCCGACCTCCGAACCCTCGGTCACCCAGCCACTGATGGGGGATAATCTCGACGCCGAAACCAAAGTGATAGTGGACAGTGCCGAGGTCAGTACCACTTGGAGGATTTTAACAGTTCATTGCTGCGTCGAGATCGATGGTTCACAGGTTTAAGCTTGTGGTTCCATCCTGCACGCCCCCTCTCTGTCGCGCTCTCTCTCTGTGTCACGCTCTCTCTCTCTCTGTGTCGCGCTCTCTCTCTCTCTCTGTGTTGCGCTCGCTCTCTCTGTGTCGCGCTCTCTCTCTCGGTCTCTGTCGCGCTCTCTTTCTCGGTCTCTGTCGCGCGCGCTCTCTCGCTCTCGGTCGCGCTCGCTCTCGGTCGCGCTCGCTCTCAGTAGCTCGCTCTCGGTCGCGCTTGCTCTCGGTAGCTCGCTCTCGGTCGCGCGCTTGCTCTCGGTCGCGCGCGCGCTCTCTCGCACTCTCGGTCTCTTGCGCTCTCGGTCGCGCGCGCGCTCTCTCGCTCTCGGTCACGTGCGCTCTCTCGCGCTCTCGGTCGCGCGCGCGCTCTCTCGCACTCTCGGTCTCTTGCGCTCTCGGTCGCGCGCGCGCTCTCTCGCTCTCGGTCACGTGCGCTCTCTCGCGCTCTCGGTCGGTCGCGCGCTCTCTCGCACTCTCGGTCTCTTGCGCTCTCGGTCGCGCGCGCGCTCTCTCGCTCTCGGTCACGTGCGCTCTCTCGCGCTCTCGGTCGCGCGCGCTCTTGCGCGCTCTCGGTCTCTCTCTCGCTCTCAGTCTCTCGCTCTCAGTCTTTCGGTCTCAGTCTTTCGGTCTCTGTCTCTCGGTCTTTGTCCCTTGGTCTCTGTCTCTCGGCCTCGCTCTCGGTCTCTCGGTCTCTGTCTCTGTCGCTCTCGCTCCCCCTCTCGGTCACTCTATGTTGGTCTGTCTCTCTCTTGATAACTTGTCAAACTCTGCCTGTAACCGGTTCCTCCAACTGTTACAGAAAGAATGTCCACTGTCGGCAGAGATGACGCGATCGAGGTCCAAGCATGAGCTCAAACTTCTGGAGAAAATTCCGTGCAACGCAGAGGCCACTGTCGTACTTGTCGGTAAGGAACAGGTGTACCTGCACATTTCCATTTCTGACTGTCTCCCTTGTTCAGGCACTGACTGAACTGCTGGCCTTTTCCACCGATCGTGGCATCTGGTTTTTCGTAATCATCCCTTGGTGTACCCCGTGGTCTGAAGCCACTCTGACCGACTCCTTGGTGATCAAAGCCATCGACTACAATCCTGTCAGGGAAGGCTTTCAAAACTCCACATCTGGCAATATTGGCAAAATACACTGGATAAAAGCACAGCACAAGCGGGACTGGTGCAAGAGTGAGCTTTTATACAACAGCGTTCACATCCTTTGACCATCCGAGTGTTTGATGGGACAGTGTAGAGGGAGCTTTACTCTGTATCTAACCCCATGCTGTACCTGCCCTGGGAGTGTTTGATGGGACAGTGTAGAGGGAGCTTTACTCTGTATCTAACCCCCTGTACCTGCCCTGGGAGTGTTTGATGGGACAGTGTAGAGGGAGCTTTACTCTGTATCGAACCCCTTGCTGGCTGTCCCTTATTAGCTCATGCTCTTCCAAGTGAGAATTAATTTTGTCCTTGACAGTGGTCTCTCGCAGTTTTCCCACCACTGACGTTAGGCTGACTGGCCTGCAGATACCAGGTTTATCCCCCTCTCCTTTTTTGAGCAGGGGTACAACATTTGCAAGGGGTTGGAGTATAAGAGTAAGGAAGTCTTGCTACAATTGTACAGGGCGCTGGTGAGACCACACCTGGAGTACTGTGCAGTTTAGGTCTCCTTATCTGCAGAAGCATATACTTGCCTTAACAGCGGTGCAACAAAGGTTTACTGGATTGATTCCTGGGATGAGAGGGCTGTCCCATGAGGAGAAATTGAGTAGTGTTGTGTACGCATAAATAACTGGCAAACTGAGCCAGGAGTAAAGTAACTTAACTGTGCTTTTATACCACCCAAAATGGTGTCCCCAAACCAGCATGAGTACAGCAATTGTGAATAGCTCCCGCAGGGTCCTAACGCCCGTCCTGTGAGTTGTTACAAACAAACAGAGTGTGAACACAACATATTTATCCCCTTTTTAAAACCATAGGCTATGTACAGAGAAAGTCCTTGAGATAGTCAGGTGGTGTTATGATTCGCTGAGACCGGTGTGGCGCTTGCGGTGTTTGCTCGAGGTTTTGGTTGGGAAACAGAACGGTGTCTCTGTTCCATCCTGCTAGTCTCTTCGCGCAGGGTTTGGCTGGGGGTTTGAGAATGTCCAGTAGCCAGCGAAGATTCCACCCAATCATGAGCTCAGCGGGTGTCTTCCCCGTTAGCGAGTGCTTTGTCGAACGGTATGTGCGGAGAATGGTCTGAACCGCTTCATCGAATGTTTGGCCTGCTGCGAGGTTGGGTTTCAAACGCTTTGATGACGCGGTTAAAACGCTCAACACCTCCGTTGCTTTGAGGATTGTACCGAGCAGAGCAGTAAGGTGATGCTCGATAGCATGGCGCGTGAGGAAATCCACAAACTGGTCAGACACAAACTGTGTGGTCCATTGTCAGGGATTATGACCTCTGGGAGGCCCCACTTCGCGAACATACGCTGCAGGATAGTGACGATCGTTGATGAGTCACTGAACTTGTAGCAATTTCTGGCCATTTGGAATGCAGCTCATGTACACAACAAGGAAACACTGGTGCTGTGGAGCTGCTTCAACTGGACTGAAGATATGCAACTGAAGTTGTGGCCATGGTCTTTGTGGCCATGGAATGGGCTTCATTGGCGCTGGTCGGATGTTTGTGGCCTTTTCGCTCAGACTGCTTCGCAGTGCAAGACAAACTCCTCGATGCGAGTGTCAATCCCAGGCCACGATACTGAATCACGACATCTCTGTTTCATGTGGAAAATGCCAGGGTGCCCATCGTGTGCCAATGAGAGAACGCGCTGTTGAAGCGATTTGGGAATTACTGCTCTATCACCACGAGCTAGGCAGCCATCGTTCCAAATGGAAAATTCATCGAAGTCTGTGGAATGTTTTCAGCTCTTCTGGAATTTGCTTAGGCCACTCAGTGTGGAGGAAGTGGCTCACGTGCTGGAGCATAGCATCACACTGTGATTCGGTTTTGAGTTTGTCGCAGGAGACAAGGTTTCTGATGGACTGAGTGATGATCGATGTGACATATGTGTCGTTATCTGTGAATCTGTCAGCGCCAGAGTCCGAAGCAGGTGTTGAGCGGCTGAGCAGGTCAGCTACGTGGTTGCGACTGCCAGCGATGTACTGTACATCAAAGTTATACTGATGAAAGTGATCTGACCATTGGCTGATTTGTGGTGGTTTGTGCCTAGGTCCAGTTGTAGCGTAGTTTGTGCTCGGTGATCTGTACAGAGGGTAAATTTCCTGTCATAGAGGTAGATGTGCCAGCATTCACATGTAGATGCAAGCGAGTGCTTTGCGTTCTCCTGTAGAGTATTTACGTTCTGCCGACGAGAGCGTGCGAGAGGCGAAGGCAACAGGGCGTTCCAAGCCGTCAATCCATTGCGAGAACACAGCATCCATGGCGGTGCCTGATGCATCTGTGGTGACGTACGTAGTGACATTCGGATCAAATTGCGCAAGGATAGGAGGGGATGTGATTTTCTCCTTAAGCGTGGTGAATGCCTGAGCCTGGGAATCGGTCCATTCCCAAGGGACGTCCTTCTGCAACTTGCGAAGTGGTTCGGCAATGTGCGCGTAGTGCAGGACGAACTTCAGATAGATGTTGCAAGTGCCGAGGAATGATGAAAGTTCTTTGACGTTGGTAGCCTCCTGCATTCGCTGGATCACGTCAATGTTGTCAAGTGTCGGCTTGACGCCTTGTGCTGTGACTCTGTAGCCCAGAATGTTTATTTGTCCAGCAGCGAATGTACACTTACCGGCATGTAGTGTAATGTTATGTGTAGCAAGTCTCGCCATAACTGCGTGAAGTCGCTGATCATGTTCTTTTATTGTCCGTCCATGAACGACAATATCGTCAAGCAGATTAAGGGCTCCCTCTGTACCTGCTAGCATAGTAGTGACAATCTTCTGAACTGCACATGGTGCAGAAGATAGTCTGTAGGGTATGCATCGATACTGATACAGACCATCATGCGTCGTGAATGCCATGAGCAGTTTGCTGTCCTCTGCTATGGGTATTTGCAGGTAACTGCGGCACATGTTAAGTTTAGTAAAGAATATTGAGCCGTGGAATTCTGAAGACAGTTCGTCAATGGTAGGAAGAGGGTACTTTCTGGAGTTTAGAAGAATGAAAGGTTATCTCATTGAAACATACAACATTCTGAGGGGATTGACAGATAGATGCTGAGAGGCTGTTTCCTCGGGCTGGAGAGTCTAGAACTTGGGGGCCACAAGGGTTGGCCATTTAAGACTGAGATGAGGAAGAATTTCTTGACTCAGACGGTTGTGAATCTTTGACATTCTCTGTCCAAAAGGGCTGAATAGTTGAGTATAGTCAAAGCTGAGATAGAGAGCTTTTTGGACTACAGGGGAATCAAGCGATATGGAGATCGGGCGGGAAAGTGGAGTTGTGGTTGAAGATCAACCATGACCTTATTGAATGGCGGAGCAGGCTCGAGGGGCCGAATGGCCTATTCCTTCTCCTAATTCTTCTGTTCTTATGTTCTTGGGTTCAATCGTCCAGTCATCTGAAACCACTCCCATATCCAAGGCGGATTGAAAGTTTGTGGTCAGATCTTCTGCTATCTCCACCCTAACTTCCAACAGCAATGTATATCATTCAGGCTGGGTGACTTGTTAACTTTGAGTGATGTCAACCTATTTAGCATGTCCTTTCTATCTATTTTTATCCTATCCTGTCCCTAATCAGTTCCACCATTTCATGAACTATTCTTTCACTTTTTATATGTTTATCAAAGATTTTTCGGTTCCCTTTTATATTATTACCTAATCTGTTCTCATACTCTTTGCCCTTGTATCCAATTTCCCCTGCATGCATTCTGCCTGGTTTTCTATCGTATTCTGTGCCTGACTTTCATCAAAAACTTCCTTTCTGTTTTATTTTAACCTCTATTTCCTTTGTCATCCAGGGAGCGCTAGCTTTGGATGTCCCATCTTTCCTCCTAATGAGGATATGCTTGGTTTGTACCCGAACTATCTCCTTTACTCTGTATCTAACCCGTGCTGTACCTGCCCTGGGAGAGTTTGATGGGTCAGTGTAGAGGGAGCTTTACTCTGTATCTAACCCGTGCTGTACCTGCCCTGGGAGTGTTTGATGGGACAGTGTAGAGGGAGCTTTACTCTGTATCTAACCCGTGCTGAACCTGCCCTGGGAGTGTTTGATGGGACAGTATAGAGAGAGCTTTACTCTGTATCTAACCCCTTGTACCTGCCCTGGGAGTGTTTGATGGGACAGTGTAGAGGGAGCTTTACTCTGTATCTAACTCCCTGTGCCTGCCCTGGGAGTGTTTGATGGGACAGTGTAGAGGAGCTTTACTCTGTATCTAACCCCCTGTACCTGCCCTCGGAGTGTTTGATGGGACGGTGTAGAGGGTGCTTTATTCTGTATCTAACCCGTGCTGTACTTGCCCTGGGAGTGTTTGATTGGACAGTGTAGAGGGAGCTTTACTCTGTATCTAACTCTGCTGTACCTGTCCTGGGAGTGTTTGATGGGACAGTGTAGAGGGAGCTTTACTCTGTATCTAACCCCCTGTACCTGCCCTGGGAGTGTTTGATGGGACAGTGTAGAGGGAGCTTTACTCTGTATCTAACCCCCTGTACCTGCCCTGGGAGTGTTTGATGGGACAGTGTAGAGGGAGCTTTACTCTGTATCTAACCCCCTGTACCTGCCCTGGGAGTGTTTGATGGGACAGTGTAGAGGGAGCTTTACTCTGTATCTAACCCCATGCTGTACCTGCCCTGGGAGTGTTTGATGGGACAGTGTAGAGGGAGCTTTACTCTGTATCTAACCCCCTGTACCTGCCCTGGGAGTGTTTGATGGGACAGTGTAGAGGGAGCGTGTTTCTCTTGCACGTGTTACGTTCCTTAATCGTTGAGGCCCATTGTGACGTTGAGATTGTCTCATTGCATTTCTCTCCAGGGTGTGTGGAGTTCCTGGACCATCCGACCATGGCCTACGTACGCCTGCAGACAGCGGTGGAGCTGGAATCTGTGCTGGAAGTTCCTGTCCCGGTCCGGTTCCTCTTCATCCTGCTGGGACCGAGCACGAGCAACATGGACTACCATGAGATCGGGCGCTCCATCTCCACCCTGATGTCGGACAAGGTGAGGGTTTGAACCAGTCGTGGGAAAGGCACAAGAGTGAGGGAGGTGGCTGTTCACCCTGTATTAATTCCTCGAACCAGAAAGATGCAGTAGTGCCCCCCATTGCTGCATCCAGTTGTTGCTTAAATGGCTTCTGGGACATAGAGATACTGGAGAAGGTGCAGATCACATTTACAAGGCTGTTAGCAGAACTGAGAGGTTATAGCCATCAGGAAAGATTAAGCAGGCTGGGGCTCGTTTCTCTAGAAAAGAAAAGGCTGAGGGATGAACTAATAGAGGTCTTTAAAATTATGAAGGGGTTCAGTGGGATAGACATAGAGAAGATGAATCTACTTATGGGGAAGATCAGAACTGGAGGGCATAAATATAAGACAGTCATTAATAAATCCAATCAGGAATTCAGGAGAAACTTCTTCACCCAGAGAGTGGTGAGAATGTGGAACTCACTACTACATGTGCCGCATCCAAAATCCGGAGTTCCGGACCCCGGACCGACTGGTGGCAGGGTCGTCCGGAATTCGTAAAATGTTCTAGAATCCGTACCCTGCTGACCTCGAGGTGCCAGCCCCTCGGGGCCTCCTCGCCCGACCAGCTCCTCTTCGGCGGGGCCCCGCCCAAACACTTCCACGGCAGCAGGGCCCACCCAATGACCTCATCGCCCGGCAACCCGAACAGCTCTTCGGCGTGCACCCTCCTCCTCCCACCCACCCACTTTCTGATGTTCCGAAATCTGGAAATACCCGAACCTGGGCTCAGATATTTCCGGATTCGTGACGTCAGAAAGACGTTCCAAAGTCCGTCAAAACGCAAAATCCGGAATGGCCTCGGTCCAGAGGGTTCCGGATTCGGGACCCTACACCTGTACAAGGATTCGTTGAGACGAATAGCATAGATGCATTTATGGGGAAGCTAGATAAAGACATGAGGGGGGGAAGGAATGGAATGATGGGGTGAGATGAAGTAGGGTGGGAGGAGGCTCCGGGTGGAAAATAAACATCGGCTGAGTGGCCTGTTCCCATGCTGTAACTTCGATGGGTTTATGCCACACATTGATCACTCTGTGTAGAAGAACATTGTGGTGCCAATGGTAAGCCTTGCATCTATTGCCCATCTCTAGTTGCCTTGAGAGCATTAGCAGTCTAATGGCTACTAATGTCCTTTAGGGAAGGAAATCGGAGGATTGGCAGGATTTTAGAATTCAGCCAAGAAATTGTTAAAGAAATGGAAAATAAAATGAGAGTAAACTAGCGAGAGACATAAAAGCAGACTGTAAAAGCTTCTATAGGTATGTAAAAAAGAACCGATTAGCGAAAGTAAATGTGGGCCCCCTCACAGACTGAGACCGGAGAAATTACCATGGGGAATAATGAAATAGCAGAGATAGTAAACAAATACTTTGTGTCTGTCTTCATGGAATAAGATGCAAAAAAACATTCAGGAAATAGTGGAGAAACAAGGGTCCAGTGAGAACAAGGCACTGAAAGAAATTAGCATTAGTAAGGAAATAGTGCCGGAGGAATTAATGGGGCTGAAAGCCAATAAATCCCCTGGACCCGATGGCCTACATCCTCGGGCTTTGAAAGAGGTGGCTATAGAGATAGTGGACGTATTGGTTGTCACCTTCCAAAATTCCACAGATTCTGGAACAGTTCCCGCGGATTGGAAGGGAGCAAATGTAACCCCGCTATTTAAGAAAGGAGGGAGAGAGAAAACGGGGATCTACAGACCAGTTAGCCTGTCATCAGTCGTAGGGACAATGTTAGAATCTATTATTAAGTGGTAATAGAGAACTTAGAAAATAATAATACGATTAGCAGAGTCAACATGAATTTATGAAAGGGAAATCGTGTTTGACAAATTTATTCGAGTTTTTATAGAAACATAGAAAATAGGTGCAGGAGTAGGCCATTTGGCCCTTCGAGCCTGCACCACCATTCAATAAGATCATGGCTGATCATTCACCTCAGTACCCCTTTGCTGCTTTCTCTCCATACCCCTTGATCCCTTTAGCCGAAAGGGCCACATCCAACTCCCTCTAACGAACTGACATCAACAACACTCTGCGGTAGGGAATTCCACAGGTAACAACTCTCTTGAGTGAAGAAGTTTCTCCTCATCTCGGTCCTAAATGGCTTACCCCTTATCCTTAGACTGTGACCCCTGGTTCTGGACTTTCCCAACATCGGGAACATTCTTCCTGCATCTAACCTGTCCAGTCCCGTCAGAATTTTATATGTTTCTATGCGATCCCCTCTCATTCTTCTAAACTCCAGTGAATACAGGCCCAGTCAATCCAGTTTCTCCTCATATGTCAGTCCTGCCATCGCGGCACTCCCTCAATAGCAAGAACGTCCTTCCTCAGATTAGGAGACCAAAACTGAACACAATATTCCAGGTGAGGTCTCACCAAGGCCCTGTACAACAGCAGTAAGACCTCCCTGCTCCTATAGAAACATAGAACATAGAAAATAGGTGCAGGAGTAGGCCTCCCTGCTATTTTTGAGGATGTAACTATCAGGGTGGATAAAGGGGAACCAGTGGATGTAGTATATTTGGATTTTCAGAAGGCATTCGATAAGGTGCCACACAGAGGTTATTAAACAAAATTAGGACTCCTGGGATTGGGGGTAATATACTAGCATGGATTGAGGATTAGTTAACGGACAGAAAACAGAGAGTAGGAATAAACGGGTCATTTCCAGGTTGGCAGACTGTAACTAGTGGGGTACCGCAAGGATCAGTGCTGGGGCCCCAGCTATTCACAATCTATATCAATGATTTGGATGAGGGGACCGAGTGTAATATATCCAAGTTTACTGATGATACAAAGCTCGGTGGGAATGTAAGTTGTGAGGAGGATGCAAAGAGGCTTCAAGGGGATAGAGACAGGCTCAGTGAGTGGGCAAGAACATGGCAAATGAAATATAATGTGGAGAAATGTGACGTTATCCACTTTGGTAGGAAAATAGAAAAACAGAGTATTTTTTAAATGGTGATAGATTGGGAAATGTTGCTGTTCAGAGGGGCCTGGGTTCCTTGTACACCAATCACTGAAAGTTAACATGCAGGTACAGCAAGTGATTAAAGCAAATGGGATGTTGGTCTTTATTACAGGAGGGGTTGTGTATAAGAGTAAAGATGTCTTACTGCAATTATACAGGGCCCTGGTGAGATCACACCGGGAGTATTGTGTTCAGTTTGGGTCTCCTTACCTAAGGAAGGATATATTTGCCATAGAGGGAGTGCAACGAATGTTCACCAGACTGATTCCTGGGATGGGGGGATTGTCCTATGAGGAGAGATTGAGCAGACTAGGCCTATATTCTCTAGAGTTTAGAAGAATGAGAGGTGATCTCATTGAAACATACAAACTTCTTATAGGGCTTGACAGGGTCGATGCTGGGGAGTCTAGAACCAGGGGTCACAGTCTCAGGATAAGGGGTCGGCCATTTAGGACTGAGATGGGGAGAAATTTATTCACTCAGAGGGTGGTGAATCTTTGGAATTCTCTGCCCCAGAGGGCTGTGGAGGCTCAGTCGTTGAGTATATTCAAGGCTGAGATCAATAGATTTTTGGATATGAAGGGAATCATGGGATATAGGAATAGTGCAGGAAAGTGGAGTTGAGGTCGAAGATCAGCCTTAATCTTATTGAATGGTGGAGCAGGCTCGAGGGACCGAATGGCCTGTTCCTGCTCCTAATTCTTACGTTCTTATTGGCCGTCCTTACCTGGTCTGACCTATATGTGACTGCAGACCCACAGCAATGTGGTTGACTCAACTGCCCTCTGAAATGGCCCAGCGAGCCACTCCACTGTAACAAACCGCTACAAAAAACAATAAGAATAAAACTGGACGGACCACCCAGCATCGACCTCGCCACCTGATTCTGGGCCTGGACCAACAACCCAGGGGTTGCAAGTTCAAATCCCACCAGGACAAGCTGTGAAATTGAATTCAATACCTGAAAAAATGACCATGAAAGCAGCTGGCTTGTCGTAAAAATCCAACTGGGTCACGAATATCCTTGAGGGAAGGGAACCCCACCCAGTCTGGGCTACACGTGACTCCAGTCCTATTTTACAGTTAACTTTTTTATTCATTCCTGGGATGTGGGCGTCGCTGACAAGGCCAACATTTATTGCCCGTCCCTAATTGCACCTTGAGAAGGGGTCGTTGACAGTACTGTCAAGCGGCACTTACTCACCAATAACCTGCTCACCGATGCTCAGTGACGGTTCTGTCAGGACCACTCGGCTCCAGACCTCATTACAGCCTTGGTCCAAACATGGACAAAAGAGCTGAATTCCCGAGGTGAGAGTGACTGCCCTTGACATCAAGGCAGCATTTGACAAGAGCATCAAGGAGCTCCAGTAAAATTGAAGTCAGTGGGAATCAGAGGGAAAACTCCCCACCGGCTGGAGTCATACCCAGCACAAAGGGAGATGGTTGTGGTGGTTGGAGATCAATCATCACAGCCCCAGGACATCGCTGCAGGAGTTCCTCAGGGCAGTGTCCTAGGCCCCACCTGTCATTCTTCCTGTCGTCCTCTCTCCCTCTCTCTCTCACTCACTCCCCCCTCCCTCTGTTCTCCCCCCTCGCTCTGTTCTCCCCCCTCCCTCTGTTCTCCCCCCTCCCTCTGTTCTCCCCCCCCTCCCTCTGTTCTCCCCCCCTCCCTCTGTTCTCCCCCCCTCCCTCTGTTCTCCCCCCCTCCCTCTGTTCTCCCCCCCTCCCTCTGTTCTCCCCCCTCCCTCTGTTCGCCCCCCTCCCTCTGTTCTCCCCCCTCCCTCTGTTCTCCCCGCTCCCTCTGTTCTCCCCCCTCCCTCTGTTCTCCCCCCTCCCTCTGTTCTCCCCCCTCCCTCTGTTCTCCCCCCCCCTCCCTCTGTTCTCCCCCCTCCCTCTGTTCTCCCCCCTCCCTCTGTTCGCCCCCCTCCCTCTGTTCGCCCCCCTCCCTCTGTTTACCCCCCTCTCTCTGATCCCCCCGCAATCCCTAGATCTTATGGCCTACAACCTGGGATTGTAAATGAGGTGGTTGCAGAGATCATGGAAGCTTTGGTTCTTCCAAAATTCCCTCGATCCTAGAACGGTCCCAGTGGATTGGAAGGTAGCAAATGTAACCCCACTATTCAAGAAAGGAGGGAGAGAGAAAACAGGCAACTACAGGCCAGTTAGTCTGACATCAATCATCGGGAACGTGCTGAAATCCATTAGCCACAGGACACTTTGTCTAATCATACTATGATTTTCTAAGTCAATATGGTTTTGTGAAAGGGAAATCGTGTTTGACAAATTTATTGGAGTTATTTGAGGATGTAACGAGCAGGGTAGATAAAGGGAAACCAGTGGATGTGGTGTATTTGGATATTCAAAAGGCATTCGATAAGGGAGGGGCCACATAAGCTTGTTGAGCAAGATAAAGGCTCATGGGTTTGGGAGTACTATATTAGCATGGATCGAGGATTGGTTAATGGACACAAAACAGAGAGTAGAGATAAACAGGTCATTTTCCGGTTGGCAGGCTGTAACTAATGGGGTGCCGCAGGGATCAGTGTTGGGACCTCAGCTATTTACAGTATATTAATAACTTAGATGAAGGGACCGTGTGCAATGTATCCAAGTTTGCTGATGATACAAAGCTAAGTGGGAAAGTAAGCTGTGACGAGGACTCAAAGAGCCTGCAGTGGTATGTAGACAGGTTAGTGAGTGGGCAATAAGGTGGCAGATAGAGTATAATGTGGGGAAATGTAAGATATTTACTTTGATAGGAAGAATAAAAAGGAGGAATTGCTTCACTCAGAGGGTGGTGAATCTTTGGATTCTCTGCCCCAGAGGGCTGTGGAGGCTGAATCATTGAGTATATTCAAGGCTAAGATCCAGGGGAATCGAGGGATATGGGGATAGGGCGTGAAAGTTGATTTAGAAGATCAGCCGTGACCTTAATGAACAGCGGAGCAGGCTTGAGGAGCTGTATGGCCGACTCCTGCTCCGAATTCTGATCTTAATCGCTGTTTGTTTCTGCGAGCCTCACTCTGCTCTTGTTTTATAGAATTTCCACCGAGCTGCTTACCAGGCAGATGATCGGAACGATTTGTTGAGTGCAATCAACGAGTTCCTGGACAGCAGTATCGTGATTCCTCCCTCCGACGTCCCTGGGGAGGAGCTGCTGCTCTCGGTCGCTCAGTTCCAGCGCAAGATGCTGAAGAAGAGGCAGGCAAAGGAGGACAAGGTGCTGGCCAAGGAGGTCAAGAGTCAGGAGGAGAGAGGTAGGCGACTGATGAAATCCATCAGCTGGATCACTGAGTCCTTTTCATTCGATTTTCTCATGGATTTTGTCCCTGCTAGTGATTGAGGCACCAACTCCTCATTGGAGTGTGGGATCCTGGTACTGGGGTCTCCCTACCCTGACCCTTCACTACTCCCCCACCTTTCGGCTCTCCTGCTGCCATCCCAGTCTTAACTCCCTCTTGGATAAGCCCACAGCTTCTCTCTCAGCATTCTCCAAAGGGTCAATTGAGGCACGTCACTGCCTCCTGAGGAGCAGCAACCCCAACCGCCCACCCTCCTGTCTAGGTCACCCTTCCCACCTCTGGCCGTATGGACTGTGCCAGCAGATCGGCTATCACCGCCCCTCTCCGCATCTAACTTCAGAAGGTCCGCTCGCTTGTGAGCAAGGCCATTGCCATCCGTGAGCTTACACTGAGAACTCCTGGAGACTGCCTGTGTAAATATTGGGGGGAAGACGGGTCCTGCGATGTCTGTCGTGGGGAATAGCCTGCCTCCGCTCGCTGTGTTGGCTCACTCACGGTGTGGCCAATTGGGCAAGGTGCCCGAGGGTGGCCTGTCAAACCGTAACCCAGCGAGAGGCGGGACAGAGAGGGTGAGGAGGCTTGAATGGGGGAGCCACCGCCATGTTCTGCCTTGAACTGACTTTGCCTCTCGTTCCTAGCAGCTCTCCTGAAGCCAAAGAAGCCGGACGAGGACGACCCACTGAGACGGACGGGGAAGCCGTTCGGTGGGGTGATCCGGGACGCACGCCGCAGGTACCCGAAGTACCTGAGCGACTTCAAGGATGCACTGAACGCGCAGTGTATGGCTGGCATCATCTTCATCTACTTTGCTGCTCTCTCCCCGGCCATCACCTTCGGGGGCTTACTCGGTAAGGGACCTCCCACCGCTCACCTGGAGCTGCAGCAGATTGGGGGCACTGGAATTAAGCACAAGTTTATAAGAACATAAGAAATAGGAGCAGGAGTCGGCCATATGACCCCTCGAGCCTGCTCCGCCATTCAATACGATCATGGCTGATCTGATCATGGACTCAGCTCCACTTCCCTGCCCGCTCCCCATAATTCCTTATTCCCTTATCGGTTAAGAAACTGTCTATTTCTGTCTTAAATTTATTCAATGTCCCAGCTTCCACAGCTCTCTGGGGCAGTGAATTCCACAGATTTACAACCCTCTGAGAGAAGAAATTTCTCCTCGTCTCAGTTTTAAATGGTCGGCCCCTTATTCTAAGACCATGCCCTCTAGTTCTAGTCTCCCCCATCAGTGGAAACATCCTCTCTCTCCACCTTGTCAAGCCCCCTCATAATCTTATTGCGTTTCGATAAGATCACCTCTCATTCTTCTGAATTCCAATGAGTAGAGGCCCAACCTACTCAACCTTTCCTCATAAGTCAACCCGTCATCTCTGGAATCAACCTAGTGAAGCTTCTCTGAACTGCCTCCAAAGCAAGTATATCCTTTTGTAAATATGGAAACCAAAACTGCACGCAGTATTCCAGATGTGGCCTCACCAATACCCTGTATAACTGTAGCAAGACTTCCCTGCTTTTATACTCCATCCCCTTTGCAATAAAGGCCAAGATTCCATTGGCCTTCCTGATCACTTGCTGTACCTGCGTACTAATTTCTGTCGCAACTGTCACAACCTGGGATGAGACGGTTGTCCCATGGGCAGAAATTGAGTAGATTGGGATTGTACTCTCTGGAACTTAGAAGCATGGGAGGTGTTCACATTGAAACATATAAGAATCTGAGGGTGATTGACAAGGTAGATGCTGAGAGGCTGTTTGCCCTGGCTGTAGTCTCGGACAAGGGGTCATAGTCTCAGGATAAGGGATCAGTCATTTAAGACTGAGTTGAGGAGAAGTTTCCTCACTCAGAGGGTGGTGAGTCTTTGGAGTTCTCTACCCCAAAGGCCTGTGGATGTTGAATCGTTGAGTATATTCAAGTCAGATATCGATAGATTTTTGGATTCCAGGGGAATCGAGGGATATGGGGATCGGGCGGGAAGGTGGAGTTGAGGTCGAAGATCAGCCCTGATCGTATTAAATGGCGGAGCAGGCTCGAGGGGCCGTATGGCCTACTCCTGCTCCTAATTCTTATGGACATTTGTTCTCAGGATATCCCAAAGCATTTGACAGTCACTGTTGTAATGTAGGAAACGAGGCAGCCAATTGCACAGCAAGCTCCCACAAAAAACACTGTGATAATGACCAGATCATTTGTTTTCAGTGATGTTGGTTGAGGGATGAATGTTAGCCCCAGGACACCGGGGAGAATGGTCCTGACTCCCGCCCCATACTGTGTGGCCTCTGAGCACTGAGGGATGGGCAGTTGACATTGCCTCGCCAGAGATACCTGGGTCCCAAGAACAAATAATAAAGAATAAGTTGGTGCCAATAGGCGAGCTGCCAGTTTAAAGTTTTGTGGAGAGAGGGCTGCACATTGTCGTTGGAGAATGCACCAAAAGCTCACTTTGTTCCGATTCACTCTGCTCCCCGCTCCCCCGCTCCCCGGTGTCCCTGTAGCAATTGGATGAGTACAGCACAAGGCTCGGCTGTGATGGTTCCATTGTTGAATAGCCTGCCGACACACGCCGTCTGGGCTCACACACGAAGAGGAGTCTCCTGAGTGAGAGAGCTGGGGCTGGGTAGCAGCGTGAGCCCAGCGTGAACCCATCCTGACCTTGGCAGTGCCATTGACGGAGGGCAGCTCACCCTCTGCTCCTCGACTTCTCAAAGTGACTTTGGTGTTCACTACTTTGATCCCTGGGTTGAGATGACTTTCCTCGCAGGCTCGAGGGGCTGCATGGTCTAATTCTTGTGTTCTTATGATGTGTGGGTGGGGGCTTGCTGTGTAATAATTATCCAAGGATGGGTGATTATGGGTACGTTGTGTAATATTTACCCGAGCATGGGTGATAGAAAATAGGTGCAGGAGTAGGCCATTCTGCCCTTCGAGCCTGCACCGCCATTTAATAAGATCATGGCTGATCATTCCCTCAGTACCCCTTTCCTGCTTTCTCGCCATACCCCTTGATCCCCTCAGTAGTAAGGACTACATCGAACTCCTTTTTGAATATATTTAGTGAATTGGCCTCAACAACTTTCTGTGGTAGACAATTCCACAGGTTCACCACTCTCTCGGTGAAGAAGTTTCTCCTCATGTTTAACTAATTTACTGAAATTCCTTGAGGATATAACAAGCATGGTGGATAGAGGTGTACCGATGGATGTGGTGTATTTAGAATTCCAAAAGGCATTCGATAAGGTGCCACACAAAAGGTTACTGCAGAAGATAAAGGTACACGGAGTCAGAGGAAATGTATTAGCTTGTGTCGAGAATTGGCTGGCTAACAGAAAGCAGAGAGTCGGGATAAATGGGTCCTTCTCGGGTTGGAAATCGGTGGTTAGTGGTGTGCCACAGGGATCGGTGCTGGGACCACAACTGTTTACAATATACATAGATGACCTGGAAGAGGGGACATAGTGTAGTGTAACAAAATTTGCAGATGACACAAAGATTAGTGGGAAAGCGGGTTGTGTAGAGGACACAGAGAGGCTGCAAAGAGATTTCGATAGGTTAAGCGAATGAGCTAAGGTTTGGCAGATGGAATACAATGTCAGAAAGTGTGAGGTCATCCACCTTGGGGGAAAAAAACAGTAAAAGGGAATATTATTTGAATGGGGAGAAATTACAACATGCTGCGGTGCAGAGGGACCTGGGGGTCCTTGTGCATGAAACTCTTTTGGAGTTTACCTGAAAAACATAAACATTAATCCGTGCCCCCCGACCTGGATGACACACCAGACATTTACAAAGCCCTTTTTTTCCTTTTTTTTTTGTGTTTTCTTTTTTTTTTGGGGGCACTAATATCACATTTTTTTTTTTTCAGTGCCCCCTATAAAAGGGGAGGGGGACACTAAAAGCACCGGCAATTAAAACAAATTAAACTTTAAAACGTATCCTTGTGCATGAATCCCAAAAAGTTAGTTTGCAAGTGCAGCAGGTAATCAGGAAGGCGAATAGAATGTTGGCCTTTATTGCGAGAGGGACGGAGTACAAAAGCAGGGAGGTGTTGCTGCAACTGTACAGGGTATTGGTGAGGCCGCACCTGGAGTACTGCGTGCAGTTTTGGTCACCTTACTTAAGGAAGGAGATACTAGCTTTGGAGGGGGTACAGAGACGATTCACTAGGCTGATTCCGGAGATGAGGGGGTTACCTTATGATGATAGATTGAGTAGACTGGGTCTTTACTCGTTGGAGTTCAGAAGGATGAGGGGTGATCTTATAGAAACATTTAAAATAATGAAGGGGATAGACAGGATAGAGGCAGAGAGGTTGTTTCCACTGGTCGGGGAGACTAGAACTAGGGGGCACAGCCTCAAAATACGGGGGAGCCAATTTAAAACCGAGTTGAGAAGGAATTTCTTCTCCCAGAGGCTTGTGAATCTGTGGAATTCTCTGCCCAAGGAAGCAGTTGAGGCTAGCTCATTGAATGTATTCAAGTCACAGATAGATAGATTTTTAACCAATAAGGGAATTAAGGGTTACGGGGAGCGGGCGGGTAAGTGGAGCTGAGTCCACGGCCAGATCAGCCATGATCTTGTTAAATGGCGGAGCAGGCTCGAGGGGCTAGATGGCCTACTCCTGTTCCTAATTCTTATGTTCTTATGTTCTCATTTCGGCCCTAAATGGCTTACCCCTTATCCTTAGTCTGTGACCCCTGGTTCTGGACTTCCCCAACATTGGGAACATTCTTCCTGCATCTAACCTGTCTAAACCCGTCAGAATTTTAAACGCTTCTATGAGATTCCCTCTCATTCTTCTGAACTCCAGTGAATACAAGTCCAGTTGATCCAGTCTTTCTTGATATGTCAGTCCCGCCATCCCGGGAAATCAGTCTGGTGAACCTTCGCTGCACTCCCTCAGTAGCAAGAACGTCCTTCCTCAGATTAGGAGACCAAAACTGAACACAATATTCCAGGTGGGGCCTCACCAAGGCACTGTACAACTGCAGTAAGACCTCCCTGCTCCTATACTCAAATCCCCTAGCTATGAAGGCCAACATACCATTTGCCTTCTTCACTGCCTGCTGTACCTGCATGCCAACTTTTAATGACTGATGAACCATGACACCCAGGTCTCTATGCCCCTCACCTTTTCCTAATCTGCCGCCATTCAGATAATATTCTGCCTTCGTGTTTTGCCTCCAAAGTGGATAACCTCACATTTATCCACATTATACTGCATCTGCCATGCATTTGCCCACTCACCTAACCTGTCCAAGTCACCCTGCAGCCTCCTGGCATCCTCCTCACAGCTCACACCGCCACCCAGTTTAGTGTCATCTGCAAACTTGGAGATATTACAATTCCTTCATCCAAATCATTAATCTATATTGTAAAGAGCTGGGCTCCCAGCACTGAGCCCTGCGGCACTCCACTAGTCACTGCCCCCATTCCAAAAAGGACCCGTTTATCCCGACTCTCTGCTTCCTGTCTGCCAACCAGTTCTCTATCCACGTCAGTACATTACCCCTAATACCATGAGCTTTGATTTTGCACACCAATCTCTTGTGTGGGACCTTGTCAAAGACCTTTTGAAAGTCCAAATACACCACAGGCCGATAAATCCGCAGGGCCTGATGGACTGCATCCCAGAGTACTTAAGGAGGTGGCCTTGGAAATAGCGGATGCATTGACAGTCATTTTCCAACATTCCATAGACTCTGGATCAGTTCCTATGGAGTGGAGGGTAGCCAATGTAACCCCACTTTTTAAAAAAGGAGGGAGAGAGAAAACAGGGAATTATAGACCGGTCAGCCTGACATCGGTAGTGGGTAAAATGATGGAATCAATTATTAAGGATGTCATAGCAGCGCATTTGGAAAGAGGTGACATGATGGGTCCAAGTCAGCATGGATTTGTGAAAGGGAAATCATGCTTGACAAATCTTCTGGAATTTTTTGAGGATGTTTCCAGTAGAGTAGACAAGGGAGAACCAGTTGATGTGGTGTATTTGGACCTTCAGAAGGCTTTCGACAAGGTCCCACACAAGAGATTAATGTGCAAAGTTAAAGCACATGGGATTGGGGGGTAGTGTGCTGAAGTGGATTGAGAACTGGTTGTCAGACAGGAAGCAAAGAGTAGGAGTAAATGGGTACTTTTCAGAATGGCAGGCAGTGACTCGTGGGGTACCGCAAGGTTCTGTGCTGGAGCCCCAGCTGTTTACATTGTACATTAATGATTTAGACGAGGGGATTAAATGTAGTATCTCCAAATTTGTGGATGACACTAAGTTGGGTGGCAGTGTGAGCTGCGAGGAGGATGCTATGAGGCTGCAGAGTGACTTGGATAGGTTAGGTGAGTGGGCAAATGCGTGGCAGATGAAGTATAATGTGGATAAATGTGAGGTTATCCACTTTGGTGGTAAAAACAGAGAGACAGACTATTATCTGAATGGTGACAGATTAGGAAAAGGGGAGGTGCAACGAGACCTGGGTGTCATGGTACATCAGTCATTGAAGGTTGGCATGCAGGTACAGCAGGTGGTTAAGAAAGCAAATGGCATGTTGGCCTTCATCGCGAGAGGATTTGAGTACAGAGGCAAGGAGGTGTTATTACAGTTGTACAGTGCCTTGGTGAGGCCACACCTAGAGTATTGTGTACAGTTTTGGTCTCCTAACTTGAGGAAGGACATTCTTGCTATTGAGGGAGTGCAGCGAAGGTTCACCAGACGATTCCCGGGATGGCGGGACTGACATATCAAGAAAGACTGGATCAACTGGGCTTGTATTCACTGGAGTTCAGAAGAATGAGAGGGGATCTCATAGAAACTCTGACGGGTTAAAATTCTGACGGGTTAGATGCAGGAAGAATGTTCCCAATGTTGGGGAAGTCCAGAACCAGGGGTCACAGTCTAAGGATAAGGGGTAAGCCATTTAGGACCGAGATCAGGAGAAACTTCTTCACCCAGAGAGTGGTGAACCTGTGGAATTCTCGACCACAGAAAGTTGTTGAGGCCAATTCACTAAATATATTCAAAAAGGAGTTAACTGTCGTCCTTACTACTCGGGGGATCAAGGGGTATGGCGAGAAAGCAGGAATGGGGAACTGAAGTTGCATGTTCAGCCATGAACGCATTGAATGGCGGTGCAGGCTCGAAGGGCCGAATGGCCTACTCCTGCACCTATTTTCTATGTTTCTACATCCACTAGTTTTCTCTTGTCCACTCTACCAGTTACATCCTCAAAAAATTCCAGAAGATTTGTCAAGCACGATTTCCCTTTCATAAATCCATGCTGACTTGGACCGATTCTGTCACTGCTTTCCAAATGCGCTGCTATTTCATCCTTAATAATTTTCCCCACTACTGATGTCAGGCTAACCGATCTATAATTATCCGTTTTCTCTCTCCCTCCTCTTTTAAAAAGTGGTGTTACATTAACTACCCTCCAGTCCATGGGAACTGATCCAGAGTCGATAGACTGTTGGAAAATAATCACCAATGCATCCACTATTTCGAGGGCCACTTCTTTAAGTACTCTGGGATGCAGACAATCAGGCCCTGGGGATTTATCGGCCTTCAATCCCTTTAATTTCCCCAACACTATTTCCTGCTAATCAGGATATCCTTCAGTTCCTCCTTCTCACTAGACACTCGGTTCCCTAGTACATCCGGAAGGTTATTCTTCCTTCGTGAAGACAGAACCAAAGTATTTGTTCAAGTGGTCTGCCATTTCTTTGTTTCTCATTATAAATTCACCTGAGTCCGACTGCAAGGGACCTACGTTTGTCTTCACTAATCTTTTTCTCTTCACATATCTATAGAAGCTTTTGCAGTCAGTTTTTATGTTCCTGGCAAGCTTCTATTTTCCCCCTCCTAATTAAACCCTTTGTCCTCCTCTGCTGAATTATAAAATTCTCCCAGTCCTCAGGTTTATTTGCCTCTTCCTTGGATCTAACAATATCCTTAATTTCCCTTGTTAGCCACGGTTGAGCCACCTTCCCCGTTTTATTTTTACTCCAGACAGGGATGTCCAACTTTTGAAGTTCATCCATGTGATCTTTAAATGTTTGCCATTGCCTATCCAGCGTCAACCCTTTAAGTATCATTTGCCCGTCTATTCTAGCCAATTCACGTCTCATGCCGTCGAAGTTACCTTTCCTTAAGTTCAGGACCCTAGTCTCTGAATTAACTGTGTCACTCTCCATCTTAATAAAGAATTCCACCATATTATGGTCACTCTTCCCCAAGGGGCCTCGCACAACAAGATTGCTAATTAGTCCCTTCTCATTACACATCACCCAGTCTAGGATGGCCAGCTCTCTAGTTGGTTCCTCAACATATTGGTCAAGAAAACCATCCCTAATACACTCCAGGAAATCCTCCTCCACCGCATTGCTACCAGTTTGGTTAGCCCAATCAATATGTAGATTAAAGTCGCCCATGATAACTGCTGTACCTTTATTGCACACATCCCTTATTTCTTGTTTGATGCTGTCCCCAACCTCACTACTACTGTTTGGTGGTCTGTACACAACTCCCACTCGCGTTTTCTGCCCTTTGGTATTCCGTAGCTCCACCCATACCGATTCCACATCATCCAGGCTAATGTCCTTTCTAACTAATTGCATTAATTTCCTCTTTAACCAGCAATGCCACCCCGCCTCCTTTTCCTCTCTGTCTATCCTTCCTTAAATGTTGAATACCCCTGGATGTTGAGTTCCCAGCCTTGGTCACCCTGGAGCCATGTCTCCGTGATGCCAATTACATCATATCCGTTAACTGCTGTCTGCGCAATTAATTTGTCCACCTTATTGCGAATACTCCTCGCATTGAGGCACAGAGCCTTCAGGCCTGTCTTTTTAACGCACTTTACCCCTTTAGGATTTAGCTGTAATGTGGCCCTTTTTGATTTTTGCCTTGGGTTTCTCTGCCCTCCACTTTTACTGTTCTCCTTTCTATATTTTGCCTCTGTCTCCCTTTTATTTCCCTCTGTCTCCCTGCATAGGTTCCCATCCCCCTGCCATATTAGTTTCACCCCTCCCCAACAGCACTAGCAAACACTCCCCCTTGGACATTTTTTCGGTTCTGCCCAGGTGCAGACCGTCCGGTTTGTACTGGTCCCACCTCCCCCAGAACCGGTTCCAATGCCCCAGGAATTTGAATCCCTCCCTTCTGCACCACTTCTCAAGCCACGTATTCATCTGAGCTATCCTGCGATTCCTACTCTGACTAGCACGTGGCACTGGTAGCAATCCTGAGATTACTACTTTTGAGGTCCTACTTTTTAATTTAGCCCCTAGATTCGTAAATTCATCTCGTAGGACCTCATCCCATTTTTTACCGATATCGTTGGTACTTATATACACCACGACAACTGGCTGTTCTCCCTCCCTTTTCAGCATGTCCTGCACCCGCTCCGAGACATCCTTGACCCTTGCACCAGGGAGGCAACAAACCATCCTGGAGTCTCGGTTGCGGCCGCGGAAACGCCTATCTATTCCCCTTACAATTGAATCCCCTATCACTTTCGCTCTCCCACTCTTTTTCCTGCCCTCCTGTGCAGCAGAACCAGCCACGGTGCCATGAACTTGGCTGCTGCTGCCTTCCCCTGATGAGTCATCCCCCTCAACAGTACCCAAAGTGGTGTATCTGTTTTGCAGGAGGATGACCGCAGGGGACCCCTGCACTACCTTCCTTGCACTGCTCTTCCTGTTGGTCACCCGTTCCCTATCTGGCTGTGTAACCTTTACCTGCGGTGTGACCAACTCACTAAACATGCTATTCACGTTATTCTCAGCATCGTGGATGCTGCAGAGTGAATCCACCCGCAGCTCCGCAGTGCGGTCTGTCAGGAGCTGCAGGCTGATGCACTTCCCGCACACGTAGTCGTCAGGGACACCGGAAGCGTCCCTGAGCTCCCACATAGTACAGGAGGAGCATAGCACGTGTCCGAGCTCTCCTGCTATGACTTAACCCTTGGATTAACTTAATTTGGCAACAACAAGGTTAAAAGGTTACTTACTGATTAAAAAAAGAAAAAGAAAAACTGCTTACCAATCACCAGCCAATCACTTATCCCCGTGGCTGTGACATCACTTTTCGATTTTTTCTACTTTTTTGCCTTCTCCCTGTCGCTGCACAAGCTCCGCCTCTCCGACTCACCTCCCGAGCCTCTCCGACTCACCTCCCGAGCCTCTCCGACTCACCTCCCGAGCCTCTCCGACTCACCTCCCGAGCCTCTCCGACTCACCTCCCGAGCCTCTCCGACTCACCTCCCGAGCCTCTCCGACTCACCTCCCGAGCCTCTCCGACTCACCTCCCGAGCCTCTCCGACTCTCCTCCCGAGCCTCTCCGACTCACCTCCCGAGCCTCTCCGACTCACCTCCCGAGCCTCTCCGACTCTCCTCCCGAGCCTCTCCGACTCACCTCCCGAGCCTCTCCGACTCACCTCCCGAGCCTCTCCGACTCTCCTCCCGAGCCTCTCCGACTCACCTCCCGAGCCTCTCCGACTCACCTCCCGAGCCTCTCCGACTCACCTCCCGAGCCTCTCCGACTCACCTCCCGAGCCTCTCCGACTCACCACGAGCCTCTCCGACTCACCTCCCGAGCCTCTCCGACTCACCTCCCGAGCCTCTCCGACTCTCCTCCCGAGCCTCTCCGACTCTCCTCCCGAGCCTCTCCGACTCTCCTCCCGAGCCTCTCCGACTCTCCTCCCGAGCCTCTCCGACTCACCTCCCGAGCCTCTCCGACTCTCCTCCCGAGCCTCTCCGACTCACCTCCCGAGCCTCTCCGACTCTCCTCCCGAGCCTCTCCGACTCACCTCCCGAGCCTCTCCGACTCACCTCCCGAGCCTCTCCGACTCACCTCCCGAGCCTCTCCGACTCACCTCCCGAGCCTCTCCGACTCTCCTCCCGAGCCTCTCCGACTCACCTCCCGAGCCTCTCCGACTCACCTCCCGAGCCTCTCCGACTCACCTCCCGAGCCTCTCCGACTCACCTCCCGAGCCTCTCCGACTCACCTCCCGAGCATCTCCGACTCACCTCCCGAGCCTCTCCGACTCACCTCCCGAGCCTCTCCGACTCACCTCCCGAGCCTCTCCGACTCACCTCCCGAGCCTCTCCGACTCACCTCCCGAGCCTCTCCGACTCACCTCCCGAGCCTCTCCGACTCACCTCCCGAGCCTCTCCGACTCACCTCCCGAGCCTCTCCGACTCACCTCCCGAGCGTCTCCGACTCACCTCCCGAGCCTCTCCGACTCACCTCCCGAGCCTCTCCGACTCACCTCCCGAGCCTCTCCGACTCACCTCCCGAGCCTCTCCGACTCTCCTCCCGAGCCTCTCAGGCTCACCTCCCGAGCCTCTCCGACTCACCTCCCGACTCTCTCCGACTCTCCTCCCGAGCCTCTCCGACTCACCTCCCGAGCCTCTCCGACTCACCTCCCGAGCCTCTCCGACTCACCTCCCGAGCCTCTCCGACTCTCCTCCCGAGCCTCTCCGACTCTCCTCCCGAGCCTCTCCGACTCACCTCCCGAGCCTCTCCGACTCACCTCCCGACCCTCTCCGACTCTCCTCCCGAGCCTCTCCGACTCACCTCCCGAGCCTCTCCGACTCACCTCCCGACTCTCTCTGACTCACCTCCCGAGCCTCTCCGACTCACCTCCCGAGCCTCTCCGACTCTCCTCCCGAGCCTCTCCGACTCACCTCCCGACTCTCTCCGACTCACCTCCCGAGCCTCTCCGACTCACCTCCCGAGCCTCTCCGGCTCACCTCCCGAGCCTCTCCGACTCTCCTCCCGAGCCTCTCCGGCTCACCACGAACTCCCGATTGTGGGTTTTCCAGTAAATGATCTCTTACCGTTGTGCTTCAGGGGAGAAGACCATGGGTTTGATCGGTGTTTCCGAGCTCATCATTTCGACATCCATACAAATGCTGATCTTCGGTTTGCTGGGGGCTCAACCACTGCTGATCGTCGGGTTTTCGGGCCCATTGCTTGTCTTCGAAGAAGCTTTCTTCAAGGTGAGTGTGACTCGGGCTCAGATCGACTTGGGTACACGTGTTGCACTGAAACCAGAGCTTTCCATCCTGTGCATCTGTCCCAAATCTTGTCAGTTTGGGTCAGTGTTAAGACTTGAACCCAGTGTCTGAGGGAGTGCACATTGTCAGATGCGCTATCCTTCAAATAATATAATTTGACCTTATTTAACATCACATCAGAAAAACCACCGACAGTGCAGCACTCCCTCAGTACCGCCCCTCCAACAGTGCGGCATTCCCTCAGTACTGTCCCTCCAACAGTGCAGCACTCCCTCAGTACTGTCCCTCCGACAGTGCAGCACTCCCTCAGTACTGTCCCTCCGACAGTGCAGCGCTCCCTCAGTACCGCCCCTCCGACAGTGCAGCACTCCCTCAGTACCGCCCCTCCAACAGTGCAGCACTCCCTCAGTACTGTCCCTCCGACAGTGCAGCACTCCCTCAGTACTGCCCCTCCGACAGTGCAGCACTCCCTCAGTACTGTCCCTCCGACAGTGCAGCACTCCCTCAGTACTGTCCCTCCAACAGTGCAGCACTCCCTCAGTACTGCCCCTCTGACAGTGCAGCACTCCCTCAGTACTGCCCCTCCGACAGTGCAGCACTCCCTCAGTACTGCCCCTCCAACAGTGCGGCACTCCCTCAGTACGGAGCCTCCGACAGTACAGCGCTCCCTCAGTACTGTCCCTCCAACAGTGCAGCACTCCCTCAGTACTGCCCCTCTGACAGTGCAGCACTCCCTCAGTACTGCCCCTCCGACAGTGCAGCACTCCCTCAGTACTGCCCCTCCAACAGTGCGGCACTCCCTCAGTACGGAGCCTCCGACAGTACAGCACTCCATTAGTATTGCACTTGGAGTGTCAGCCTGGATTGTAGGCTCAAATCTCTCTAGTGGGGCTTGAACCCACAACGTCCTGACTCAGACGTTAGAGGAGCGTGTAAGTAATCCAGTGCGAGCTCAGCAGTTTGGAGTGAATCCTAATCAGGCATTATGCAGTGATTCTCAACAGATTCTTTCTTCTCCATCCTATTCCTCCATGACTGTAATCAATCCCCTTTTCTCCCTCCAGTTCTGTGACTCGAACAACATGGACTACCTGACAGGCCGAGTATGGATTGGCTTCTGGCTCATTGCCATTGTGGTGGCGACTGTGGCGTTCGAAGGCTCCTTCCTGGTGCGGTTCATTTCACGGTTCACCCAGGAGATCTTTGCTTTGCTCATCTCGGTGATATTTATTTATGAGACTTTTGTAAAGCTGGCAAAGGTAAGACACATCGGCCAGGCCCTGGAGTAATAATCCCACCCCCCAAAACCTGCAGTGATCATTTTCTTTCCACGCACCCGGGACCTGAAGTAACAATCTCCAAACACACCGACTCCGGGAGTAACAAACCCCAAACACACTGACTCCGGGAGTAACAAACCCCAAACACACCGACTCCGGGAGTAACAAACCCCAAACACACTGACTCCGGGAGTAACAATCCCCAAACACACCGACTCCGGGAGTAACAAACCCCAAACACACCGACTCCGGGAGTAACAAACCCCAAACACACTGACTCCGGGAGTAACAATCCCCAAACACACCGACTCCGGGAGTAACAAACCCCAAACACACCGACTCCGGGAGTAACAAACCCCAAACACACTGACTCCGGGAGTAACAATCCCCAAACACACCGTCTCCGGGAGTAACAAACCCCAAACACACCGACTCCGGGAGTAACAAACCCCAAACACACTGACTCCGGGAGTAACAAACTCCAAACACACCGACTCCGGGAGTAACAATCTCAAAACACACCGACTCCGGGAGTAACAAACCCCAAACAAACCGACTCCGGGAGTAACAAACCCCAAACACACCGACTCCGGGAGTAACAAACCCCAAACAAACCGACTCCGGGAGTAACAAACCCCAAACACACCGACTCCGGGAGTAACAAACCCCAAACACACCGACTCCGGGAGTAACAAACCCCAAACAAACCGACTCCGGGAGTAACAAACCCCAAACACACCGACTCCGGGAGTAACAAACCCCAAACAAACCGACTCCGGGAGTAACAAACCCCAAACACACCGACTCCGGGAGTAACAAACCCCAAACACACCGACTCCGGGAGTAACAAACCCCAAACACACCGACTCCGGGAGTAACAAACCCCAAACACACCGACTCCGGGAGTAACAAACCCCAAACACACCGACTCCAGGAGTAACAAACCCCAAACAAACCGACTCCGGGAGTAACAAACCCCAAACACACCGACTCCGGGAGTAACAAACCCCAAACACACCGACTCCGGGAGTAACAAACCCCAAACACACCGACTCCAGGAGTAACAAACCCCAAACACACCGACTCCGGGAGTAACAAACCCCAAACACACTGACTCCAGGAGTAAAAATCCCCAAACACACCGACTCCGGGAGTAACAAACCCCAAACACACCAACTCCGGGAGTAACAAACCCCAAACACACCGACTCCGGGAGTAACAAACCCCAAACAC
Organism: Pristiophorus japonicus; assembly: GCF_044704955.1. Lineage (NCBI taxonomy): Eukaryota > Metazoa > Chordata > Chondrichthyes > Pristiophoridae > Pristiophorus > Pristiophorus japonicus. The sequence continues at coordinate 544,017,079 of NC_091977.1, forward strand.
ACCGACTCCGGGAGTAACAAACCCCAAACACACCGACTCCAGGAGTAACAAACCCCAAACACACCGACTCCAGGAGTAACAAACCCCAAACACACCGAGGCCCTGAATAACAATCCCCTCTTCCCAAACCCTCGAGTAATAATGTTCTCTACAATTGTCCTTTGGGATCCCCCTGGACCACAAACCGTCCTCCAGACTCTGCCCCGCCCCACCCTCACACAACCAACCTGGGGTAACACATGCACACCCCCTGGAGTAAGACGTTCAGGGGTTAGGCAGGGTTGGGTTTTTGGGAAGGAGGGGTGTAGTTGGTGTGAATTGAGTCACAACGTTGGCTCTGAGAGACCCTTGCTCGTGTTTTTACAGATTTTCAAGGAGCATCCCCTCCGAGGCTGTGCCAACGTTACAGAGAATGTGACCGTCCCATCCGTTGCCTTCCAAAATACAACCAACAGTACAGCCGGCCAGGCTAGCGAAGGGAGCGCGAAACAGACGGGGGAGCCCAACACGGCACTGCTGTCCCTGGTCCTGATGGCCGGCACCTTCTTCATCGCCTTCTTCTTGCGAAAGTTTAAAAACAGTCGTTTCTTCCCCGGGAGAGTAAGTGTCGCTGGTGAGGGCCTGAGAGAAATTCTGCACTCTTGTGTTTCTTTGTTTTCCTTTGGGCTCACGGCTTTTGTATCTCTTCCAAGTTAGGAACAGGAGGAGCCCATTCAGCCCCTCGAGACTGTTACCCAGGAACAGGAGGAGGCCCATTCAGCCCCTCGAGACTGTTACACAGGAACAGGAGGAGGCCCATTCAGCCCCTCGAGCCTGTTACACAGGAACAGGAGGAGGCCATTCAGCCCCTCGAGACTGTTACCCAGGAACAGGAGGAGGCCCATTCAGCCCCTCGAGACTGTTACACAGGAACAGGAGGAGGCCCATTCAGCCCCTCGAGACTGTTACACAGGAACAGGAGGAGGCCCATTCAGCCCCTCGAGCCTGTTACACAGGAACAGGAGGAGGCCCATTCAGCCCCTCGAGCCTGTTACACAGGAACAGGAGGAGGCCCATTCAGCCCCTCGAGCCTGTTACACAGGAACAGGAGGAGGCCCATTCAGCCCCTCGAGACTGTTACACAGGAACAGGAGGAGGCCCATTCAGCCCCTCGAGCCTGTTACACAGGAACAGGAGGAGGCCCATTCAGTCCCTCGAGCCTGTTACACAGGAACAGGAGGAGGCCATTCAGCCCCTCGAGCCTGTTACACAGGAACAGGAGGAGGCCCATTCAGTCCCTCGAGCTTGTTACACAGGAACAGGAGGAGGCCCACTCAGCCCCTCGAGCCTGTTACACATGAACAGGAGGAGGCCCATTCAGCCCCTCGAGCCTGTTACACAGTAACAGGAGGAGGCCATTCAGCCCCTCGAGCCTGTTACACAGGAACAGGAGGAGCCCATTCAGCCCCTCGAGCCTGTTACACAGGAAGAGGAGGAGGCCCATTCAGCCCCTCGAGCCTGTTACACAGGAACAGGAGGAGGCCATTCAGCCCCTCGAGCCTGTTGCACAGGAACAGGAGGAGGCCCATTCAGCCCCTCGAGCCTGTTACACAGGAACAGGAGGAGGCCCATTCAGCCCCTCGAGCCTGTTACACAGGAACAGGAGGAGGCCATTCAGCCCCTTGAGCCTGTTCTGCCATTGAATTAAATTATGGCTGATCTGTATCTTCGCTTCATTTACCCGCCTTGGTTCCGTAACCCTTAATACCCTTCCCAAATTAATCTCAGTTTCGTAATTTCCAATTGACCCCCAACCTCAACAGCGTTTTGTGGGGGAGAGTTCCAGATTCCCACTGCCCTTTGTGTGAAGAAGAGCTTCCTGACATCACCCTGAACGGCCGGGCTCTAATTTTAAGGTTATGCCCTCTTTTTAAAATTCATTCATGGGATGTGGGCGTCGCTGGCAACGCCGACATTTATTGCCCGTCCCTAACTGCCTCTTGAGAAGGTGGTGAGCCGCCGCCTTGAACCGCTGCAGTCCGTGTGGTGAGGGGTCTCCCACAGTGCTGTCCGTGTGGTGAGGGTCTCCCACAGTGCTGTCAGTCCGTGTGGTGAGGGTCTCCTACAGTGCTGTCAGTCCGTGTGGTGAGGGTCTCTCACAGTGCTGTCAGTCCGTGTGGTGAGGGTCTCCCACAGTGCTGTCCGTGTGGTGAGGGTCTCCCACAGTGCTGTCAGTCCGTGTGGTGAGGGTCTCCCACAGTGCTATCAGTCCGTGTGGTGAGGGTCTCCCACAGTGCTGTCAGTCCGTGTGGTGAGGGTCTCCCACAGTGCTGTCAGTCCGTGTGGTGAGGGTCTCCCACAGTGCTGTCAGTCCGTGTGGTGAGGGTCTCCCACAGTGCTATCAGTCCGTGTGGTGAGGGTCTCCCACAGTGCTGTCAGTCCGTGTGGTGAGGGTGTCTCACAGTGCTGTCAGTCCGTGTGGTGAGGGTCTCCCACAGTGCTGTCAGTCCGTGTGGTGAGGGTCTCTCACAGTGCTGTCCGTCCGTGTGGTGAGGGTCTCCCACAGTGCTGTCAGTCCGTGTGGTGAGGGTCTCTCACAGTGCTGTCCGTCCGTGTGGTGAGGGTCTCCCACAGTGCTGTCAGTCCGTGTGGTGAGGGTCTCCCACAGTGCTGTCCGTGTGGTGAGGGTCTCCCACAGTGCTGTCAGTCCGTGTGGTGAGTGTCTCTCACAGTGCTGTCCGTGTGGTGAGGGTCTCCCACAGTGCTGTCCGTGTGGTGAGGGTCTCCCACAGTGCTGTCAGTCCGTGTGGTGAGGGTCTCCCACAGTGCTGTCAGTCCGTGTGGTGAGGGTCTCCCACAGTGCTGTCAGTCCGTGTGGTGAGGGTCTCTCACTGTGCTGTCAGTCCGTGTGGTGAGGGTCTCCCACAGTGCTGTCAGTCCGTGTGGTGAGGGTCTCTCACAGTGCTGTCAGTCCGTGTGGTGAGGGTCTCCCACAGTGCTGTCCGTGTGGTGAGGGTCTCCCACAGTGCTGTCAGTCCGTGTGGTGAGGGTCTCCCACAGTGCTGTCCGTGTGGTGAGGGGTCTCCCACAGTGCTGTCAGTCCGTGTGGTGAGGGTCTCCCACAGTGCTGTCAGTCCGTGTGGTGAGGGGTCTCCCACAGTGCTGTCAGTCCGTGTGGTGAGGGTCTCCCACAGTGCTATCAGTCCGTGTGGTGAGGGGTCTCCCACAGTGCTGTCCGTGTGGTGAGGGTCTCCCACAGTGCTGTCAGTCCGTGTGGTGAGGGTCTCCCACAGTGCTGTCAGTCCGTGTGGTGAGGGGCTCCCACAGTGCTGTCAGTCCGTGTGGTGAGGGTCTCTCACAGTGCTGTCAGTCCGTGTGGTGAGGGTATCCCACAGTGCTGTCAGTCCGTGTGGTGAGGGTCTCTCACAGTGCTGTCAGACCGTGTGGTGAGGGTCTCTCACAGTGCTATCCGTGTGGTGAGGGTCTCCCACAGTGCTGTCAGTCCGTGTGGTGAGGGGTCTCTCAAAGTGCTGTCAGTCCGTGTGGTGAGGGGTCTCTCACAGTGTTGTCAGTCCGTGTGGTGAGGGTCTCTCACAGTGCTATCCGTGTGGTGAGGGTCTCCCACAGTGCTGTCAGTCCGTGTGGTGAGGGGTCTCTCACAGTGCTGTCAGTCCGTGTGGTGAGGGTCTCTCACAGTGCTATCCGTGTGGTGAGGGTCTCCCACAGTGCTGTCAGTCCGTGTGGTGAGGGGTCTCTCACAGTGCTGTCAGTCCGTGTGGTGAGGGTCTCTCACAGTGCTGTCAGTCCGTGTGGTGAGGGTCTCGCACAGTGCTGTCAGTCCGTGTGGTGAGGGTCTCCCACAGTGCTGTCAGTCCGTGTGGTGAGGGTCTCGCACAGTGCTGTCAGTCCGTGTGGTGAGGGTCTCCCACAGTGCTGTCAGTCCGTGTGGTGAGGGTCTCCCACAGTGCTGTCAGTCCGTGTGGTGAGGGTCTCCCACAGTGCTGTCAGTCCATGTGGTGAGGGTCTCCCACAGTGCTGTCCGTGTGGTGAGGGTCTCCCACAGTGCTGTCAGTCCGTGTGGTGAGGGTCTCCCACAGTGCTGTCAGTCCGTGTGGTGAGGGTCTCCCACAGTGCTGTCAGTCCGTGTGGTGAGGGTCTCCCACAGTGCTGTCAGTGTGATGAGGGGTCTCCCACAGTGCTGTCCGTGTGGTAGGGTCTCTCACAGTGCTGTCAGTCCGTGTGGTGAGGGTCTCCCACAGTGCTGTCCGTGTGGTGAGGGTCTCTCACAGTGCTGTCAGTCCGTGTGGTGAGGGTCTCTCACAGTGCTGTCAGTCCGTGTGGTGAGAGTCTCCCACAGTGCTGTCCGTGTGGTGAGGGTCTCCCACAGTGCTGTCAGTCCGTATGGTGAGGGTCTCCCACAGTGCTGTCCGTGTGGTGAGGGTCTCTCACAGTGCCGACCGTGTTGTGAGGGTCTCCCACAGTGCTGTCAGTCCGTGTGGTGAGGGTCTCCCACAGTGCTGTCAGTCCGTGTGGTGAGGGTCTCTCACAGTGCTGCCAGTCCGTGTGGTGAGGGTCTCCCACAGTGCTGTCACTCCGTGTGGTGAGGGTCTTCCACAGTGCTGTCAGTCCGTGTGGTGAGGGTCTCTCACAGTGCTGTCAGTCCGTGTGGTGAGGGTCTCTCACAGTGCTGTCAGTCCGTGTGGTGAGGGTCTCCCACAGTGCTGTCAGTCCGTGTGGTGAGGGTCTCCCACAGTGCTGTCAGTCCGTGTGGTGAGGGTCTCCCACAGTGCTGTCAGTCCATGTGGTGAGGGTCTCCCACAGTGCTGTCAGTCCGTGTGGTGAGGGTCTCCCACAGTGCTGTCAGTCCGTGTGGTGAGGGTCTCCCACAGTGCTGTCAGTAAGTGTGGTGAGGGGTCTCCCACAGTGCTGTCCGTGTGGTGAGGGTCTCCCACAGTGCTGTCAGTCCGTGTGGTGAGGGTCTCCCACAGTGCTGTCAGTCCGTGTGGTGAGGGGTCTTCCACAGTGCTGTCCGTGTGGTGAGGGTCTCCCACAGTGCTGTCAGTCCGTGTGGTGAGGGTCTCCCACAGTGCTGTCAGTCCGTGTGGTGAGGGTCTCACGCAGTGCTGTCAGTCCGTGTGGTGAGGGGTCTCTCACAGTGCTGTCCATGTGGTGAGGGTCTCCCACAGTGCTGTCAGTCCGTGTGGTGAGGGTCTCACACAATGCTGTCAGTCCGTGTGGTGAGGGTCTCTCACAGTGCTGTCAGTCCGTGTGGTGAGGGTCTCTCACAGTGCTGTCAGTCCGTGTGGTGAGGGTCTCTCACAGTGCTGTCAGTCCGTGTGGTGAGGGTCTCCCACAGTGCTGTCAGTCCGTGTGGTGAGGGTCTCCCACAGTGCTGTCAGTCCGTGTGGTGAGGGGCTCCCACAGTGCTGTCAGTCCGTGTGGTGAGGGGTCTCCCACAGTGCTGTCAGTCCGTGTGGTGAGGGTCTCTCACAGTGCTGTCAGTCCGTGTGGCGAGGGGTCTCCCACAGTTCTGTAAGTCCGTGTGGTGAGGGTCTCCCACAGTGCTGTCAGTCCGTGTGGTGAGGGGTCTCCCACAGTGCTGTCAGTCCGTGTGGTGAGGGTCTCTCACAGTGCTGTCAGTCCGTGTGGTGAGGGTCTCCCACAGTGCTGTCCGTGTGGTGAGGGTCTCCCACAGTGCTGTCAGTCCGTGTGGTGAGGGTCTCACACCGTATGGTGAGGGTCTCTCACAGTGCTGTCAGTCCGTGTGGTGAGGGTCTCCCACAGTGCTGTCAGTCCGTGTGGTGAGGGTCTCCCACAGTGCTGTCAGTCCGTGTGGTGAGGGTCTCCCACAGTGCTGTCAGTCCGTGTGGTGAGGGTCTCCCACAGTGCTGTCAGTCCGTGTGGTGAGGGTCTCTCACAGTGCTGTCCGTGTGGTGAGGGTCTCTCACAGTGCTGTCAGTCCGTGTGGTGAGGGTCTGTCACAGTGCTGTCAGTCCGTGTGGTGAGGGTCTCCCACAGTGCTGTCAGTCCGTGTGGTGAGGGTCTCTCACAGTGCTGTCAGTCTGTGTGATGAGGGTCTCCCACAGTGCTGTCAGTCCGTGTGGTGAGGGTCTCCCACAGTGCTGTCACTCCGTGTGGTGAGGGTCTCCCACAGTGCTGTCAGTCCGTGTGGTGAGGGTCTCTCACAGTGCTGTCCATGTGGTGAGGGTCTCTCACAGTGCTGTCCGTGTGGTGAGGGGTCTCCCACAGTGCTGTCAGTCCGTGTGTGAGGGTCTCCCACAGTGCTGTCCGTGTGGTGAGGGGTCTCCCACAGTGCTGTCAGTCCGTGTGGTGAGGGTCTCCCACAGTGCTGTCAGTCCGTCTGGTGAGGGTCTCTCACAGTGCTGTCCGTGAGGTGAGGGTCTCTCATAGTGCTGTCAGTCCGTGTGGTGAGGGTCTCCCACAGTGCTGTCAGTCCGTGTGGTGAGGGTCTCCCACAGTGCTGTCAGTCCGTGTGGTGAGGGTCTCCCACAGTGCTGTCAGTCCGTGTGGTGAGGGTCTCCCACAGTGCTGTCAGTCCGTGTGGTGAGGGTGTCTCACAGTGCTGTCAGTCCGTGTGGTGAGGGTCTCCCACAGTGCTGTCAGTCCGTGTGGTGAGGGTCTCTCACAGTGCTGTCCGTCCGTGTGGTGAGGGTCTCCCACAGTGCTGTCAGTCCGTGTGGTGAGGGTCTCTCACAGTGCTGTCCGTCCGTGTGGTGAGGGTCTCCCACAGTGCTGTCAGTCCGTGTGGTGAGGGTCTCCCACAGTGCTGTCCGTGTGGTGAGGGTCTCCCACAGTGCTGTCAGTCCGTGTGGTGAGTGTCTCTCACAGTGCTGTCCGTGTGGTGAGGGTCTCCCACAGTGCTGTCCGTGTGGTGAGGGTCTCCCACAGTGCTGTCAGTCCGTGTGGTGAGGGTCTCCCACAGTGCTGTCAGTCCGTGTGGTGAGGGTCTCCCACAGTGCTGTCAGTCCGTGTGGTGAGGGTCTCTCACTGTGCTGTCAGTCCGTGTGGTGAGGGTCTCCCACAGTGCTGTCAGTCCGTGTGGTGAGGGTCTCTCACAGTGCTGTCAGTCCGTGTGGTGAGGGTCTCCCACAGTGCTGTCCGTGTGGTGAGGGTCTCCCACAGTGCTGTCAGTCCGTGTGGTGAGGGTCTCCCACAGTGCTGTCCGTGTGGTGAGGGGTCTCCCACAGTGCTGTCAGTCCGTGTGGTGAGGGTCTCCCACAGTGCTGTCAGTCCGTGTGGTGAGGGGTCTCCCACAGTGCTGTCAGTCCGTGTGGTGAGGGTCTCCCACAGTGCTATCAGTCCGTGTGGTGAGGGGTCTCCCACAGTGCTGTCCGTGTGGTGAGGGTCTCCCACAGTGCTGTCAGTCCGTGTGGTGAGGGTCTCCCACAGTGCTGTCAGTCCGTGTGGTGAGGGGCTCCCACAGTGCTGTCAGTCCGTGTGGTGAGGGTCTCTCACAGTGCTGTCAGTCCGTGTGGTGAGGGTATCCCACAGTGCTGTCAGTCCGTGTGGTGAGGGTCTCTCACAGTGCTGTCAGACCGTGTGGTGAGGGTCTCTCACAGTGCTATCCGTGTGGTGAGGGTCTCCCACAGTGCTGTCAGTCCGTGTGGTGAGGGGTCTCTCAAAGTGCTGTCAGTCCGTGTGGTGAGGGGTCTCTCACAGTGTTGTCAGTCCGTGTGGTGAGGGTCTCTCACAGTGCTATCCGTGTGGTGAGGGTCTCCCACAGTGCTGTCAGTCCGTGTGGTGAGGGGTCTCTCACAGTGCTGTCAGTCCGTGTGGTGAGGGTCTCTCACAGTGCTATCCGTGTGGTGAGGGTCTCCCACAGTGCTGTCAGTCCGTGTGGTGAGGGGTCTCTCACAGTGCTGTCAGTCCGTGTGGTGAGGGTCTCTCACAGTGCTGTCAGTCCGTGTGGTGAGGGTCTCGCACAGTGCTGTCAGTCCGTGTGGTGAGGGTCTCCCACAGTGCTGTCAGTCCGTGTGGTGAGGGTCTCGCACAGTGCTGTCAGTCCGTGTGGTGAGGGTCTCCCACAGTGCTGTCAGTCCGTGTGGTGAGGGTCTCCCACAGTGCTGTCAGTCCGTGTGGTGAGGGTCTCCCACAGTGCTGTCAGTCCATGTGGTGAGGGTCTCCCACAGTGCTGTCCGTGTGGTGAGGGTCTCCCACAGTGCTGTCAGTCCGTGTGGTGAGGGTCTCCCACAGTGCTGTCAGTCCGTGTGGTGAGGGTCTCCCACAGTGCTGTCAGTCCGTGTGGTGAGGGTCTCCCACAGTGCTGTCAGTGTGATGAGGGGTCTCCCACAGTGCTGTCCGTGTGGTAGGGTCTCTCACAGTGCTGTCAGTCCGTGTGGTGAGGGTCTCCCACAGTGCTGTCCGTGTGGTGAGGGTCTCTCACAGTGCTGTCAGTCCGTGTGGTGAGGGTCTCTCACAGTGCTGTCAGTCCGTGTGGTGAGAGTCTCCCACAGTGCTGTCCGTGTGGTGAGGGTCTCCCACAGTGCTGTCAGTCCGTATGGTGAGGGTCTCCCACAGTGCTGTCCGTGTGGTGAGGGTCTCTCACAGTGCCGACCGTGTTGTGAGGGTCTCCCACAGTGCTGTCAGTCCGTGTGGTGAGGGTCTCCCACAGTGCTGTCAGTCCGTGTGGTGAGGGTCTCTCACAGTGCTGCCAGTCCGTGTGGTGAGGGTCTCCCACAGTGCTGTCACTCCGTGTGGTGAGGGTCTTCCACAGTGCTGTCAGTCCGTGTGGTGAGGGTCTCTCACAGTGCTGTCAGTCCGTGTGGTGAGGGTCTCTCACAGTGCTGTCAGTCCGTGTGGTGAGGGTCTCCCACAGTGCTGTCAGTCCGTGTGGTGAGGGTCTCCCACAGTGCTGTCAGTCCGTGTGGTGAGGGTCTCCCACAGTGCTGTCAGTCCATGTGGTGAGGGTCTCCCACAGTGCTGTCAGTCCGTGTGGTGAGGGTCTCCCACAGTGCTGTCAGTCCGTGTGGTGAGGGTCTCCCACAGTGCTGTCAGTAAGTGTGGTGAGGGGTCTCCCACAGTGCTGTCCGTGTGGTGAGGGTCTCCCACAGTGCTGTCAGTCCGTGTGGTGAGGGTCTCCCACAGTGCTGTCAGTCCGTGTGGTGAGGGGTCTTCCACAGTGCTGTCCGTGTGGTGAGGGTCTCCCACAGTGCTGTCAGTCCGTGTGGTGAGGGTCTCCCACAGTGCTGTCAGTCCGTGTGGTGAGGGTCTCACGCAGTGCTGTCAGTCCGTGTGGTGAGGGGTCTCTCACAGTGCTGTCCATGTGGTGAGGGTCTCCCACAGTGCTGTCAGTCCGTGTGGTGAGGGTCTCACACAATGCTGTCAGTCCGTGTGGTGAGGGTCTCTCACAGTGCTGTCAGTCCGTGTGGTGAGGGTCTCTCACAGTGCTGTCAGTCCGTGTGGTGAGGGTCTCTCACAGTGCTGTCAGTCCGTGTGGTGAGGGTCTCCCACAGTGCTGTCAGTCCGTGTGGTGAGGGTCTCCCACAGTGCTGTCAGTCCGTGTGGTGAGGGGTCTCCCACAGTGCTGTCAGTCCGTGTGGTGAGGGTCTCTCACAGTGCTGTCAGTCCGTGTGGCGAGGGGTCTCCCACAGTTCTGTAAGTCCGTGTGGTGAGGGTCTCCCACAGTGCTGTCAGTCCGTGTGGTGAGGGGTCTCCCACAGTGCTGTCAGTCCGTGTGGTGAGGGTCTCTCACAGTGCTGTCAGTCCGTGTGGTGAGGGTCTCCCACAGTGCTGTCCGTGTGGTGAGGGTCTCCCACAGTGCTGTCAGTCCGTGTGGTGAGGGTCTCACACCGTATGGTGAGGGTCTCTCACAGTGCTGTCAGTCCGTGTGGTGAGGGTCTCCCACAGTGCTGTCAGTCCGTGTGGTGAGGGTCTCCCACAGTGCTGTCAGTCCGTGTGGTGAGGGTCTCCCACAGTGCTGTCAGTCCGTGTGGTGAGGGTCTCCCACAGTGCTGTCAGTCCGTGTGGTGAGGGTCTCTCACAGTGCTGTCCGTGTGGTGAGGGTCTCTCACAGTGCTGTCAGTCCGTGTGGTGAGGGTCTGTCACAGTGCTGTCAGTCCGTGTGGTGAGGGTCTCCCACAGTGCTGTCAGTCCGTGTGGTGAGGGTCTCTCACAGTGCTGTCAGTCTGTGTGATGAGGGTCTCCCACAGTGCTGTCAGTCCGTGTGGTGAGGGTCTCCCACAGTGCTGTCACTCCGTGTGGTGAGGGTCTCCCACAGTGCTGTCAGTCCGTGTGGTGAGGGTCTCTCACAGTGCTGTCCATGTGGTGAGGGTCTCTCACAGTGCTGTCCGTGTGGTGAGGGGTCTCCCACAGTGCTGTCAGTCCGTGTGTGAGGGTCTCCCACAGTGCTGTCCGTGTGGTGAGGGGTCTCCCACAGTGCTGTCAGTCCGTGTGGTGAGGGTCTCCCACAGTGCTGTCAGTCCGTCTGGTGAGGGTCTCTCACAGTGCTGTCCGTGAGGTGAGGGTCTCTCATAGTGCTGTCAGTCCGTGTGGTGAGGGTCTCCCACAGTGCTGTCAGTCCGTGTGGTGAGGGTCTCTCACAGTGCTGTCAGTCCGTGTGGTGAGGGTCCTCCCACAGTGCTGTCCGTGTGGTGAGGGGTCTCCCACAGTGCTGTCAGAGTGGTGAGGGTCTCCCACAGTGCTGTCAGTCCGTGTGGTGAGGGTCTCCCACAGTGCTGTCAGTCCGTGTGGTGAGGGGTCTCCCACAGTGCTGTCAGTCCGTGTGGTGAGGGTCTCCCACAGTGCTGTCAGTCCGTGTGGTGAGGGTCTCCCACAGTGCTGTCAGTCCGTGTGGTGAGGGTCTCCCACAGTGCTGTCAGTCCGTGTGGTGAGGGTCTGACAGTGCTGTCAGTCCGTGTGGTGAGGGTCTCTCACAGTGCTGTCCGTGTGGTGAGGGTCTCCCACAGTGCTGTCCGTGTGGTGAGGGTCTCCCACAGTGCTGTCAGTCCGTGTGGTGAGGGTCTCCCACAGTGCTGTCAGTCCGTGTGGTGAGGGTCTCTCACAGTGCTGTCAGTCCGTGTGGTGAGGGGTCTCCCACAGTGCTGTCAGTCCGTGTGGTGAGGGTCTCCCACAGTGCTGTCAGTCCGTGTGGTGAGGGTCTCCCACAGTGCTGTCAGTCCGTGTGGTGAGGGTCTCCCACAGTGCTGTCAGTCCGTGTGGTGAGGGTCTGACAGTGCTGTCAGTCCGTGTGGTGAGGGTCTCTCACAGTGCTGTCCGTGTGGTGAGGGTCTCCCACAGTGCTGTCCGTGTGGTGAGGGTCTCCCACAGTGCTGTCAGTCCGTGTGGTGAGGGTCTCCCACAGTGCTGTCAGCCCGTGTGGTGAGGGTCTCTCACAGTGCTGTCCGTGTGGTGAGGGTCTCCCACAGTGCTGTCAGTCCGTGTGGTGAGGGTCTCTCACTGTGCTGTCAGTCCGTGTGGTGAGGGTCTCCCACAGTGCTGTCAGTCCGTGTGGTGAGGGTCTCCCACAGTGCTGTCAGTCCGTGTGGTGAGGGTCTCTCACAGTGCTGTCAGTCCGTGTGGTGAGGGTCTCTCACAGTGCTGTCAGTCCGTGTGGTGAGGGTCTCCCACAGTGCTGTCAGTCCGTGTGGTGAGGGTCTCCCACAGTGCTGTCAGTCCGTGTGGTGAGGGTCTCCCACAGTCCTGTCAGTCCGTGTGGTGAGGGTCTCCCACAGTGCTGTCAGTCCGTGTGGTGAGCGTCTCTCACAGTGCTGTCAGTCCGTGTGGTGAGGGTCTCTCACAGTGCTGTCAGTCCGTGTGGTGAGGGTCTCCCACAGTCCTGTCAGTCCGTGTGGTGAGGGTCTCCCACAGTGCTGTCAGTCCGTGTGGTGAGGGTCTCCCACAGTGCTGTCAGTCCGTGTGGTGAGGGTCTCCCACAGTGCTGTCAGTCCGTGTGGTGAGGGTCTCCCACAGTGCTGTCAGTCCGTGTGGTGAGGGTCTCCCACAGTGCTGTCAGTCCGTGTGGTGAGGGTCTCCCACAGTGCTGTCAGTCCGTGTGGTGAGGGTCTCCCACAGTGCTGTCAGTCCGTGTGGTGAGGGTCTCCCACAGTGCTGTCAGTCCGTGTGGTGAGGGTCTCTCACAGTGCTGTCAGTCCGTGTGGTGATGGTCTCTCACAGTGCTGTCCGTGTGGTGAGGGTCTCCCACAGTGCTGTCAGTCCGTGTGGTGAGGGTCTCCCACAGTGCTGTCAGTCCGTGTGGTGAGGGTCTCACAGTGCTGTCAGTCCGTGTGGTGAGGGTCTCTCACAGTGCTGTCAGTCCGTGTGGTGAGGGGTCTCCCACAGTGCTGTCAGTCCGTGTGGTGAGGGTCTCCCACAGTGCTGTCAGTCCGTGTGGTGAGGGTCTCCCACAGTGCTGTCAGTCCGTGTGGTGAGGGGTCTCCCACAGTGCTGTCAGTCCGTGTGGTGAGGGTCTCTCACACTGCTGTCAGTCCGTGTGGTGAGGGTCTCCCACAGTGCTGTCAGTCCGTGTGGTGAGGGTCTCTCACAGTGCTGTCAGTCCGTGTGGTGAGTGTCTCCCACAGTGCTGTCAGTCCGTGTGGTGAGGGTCTCTCACAGTGCTGTCCGTGTGGTGAGGGTCTCCCACAGTGCTGTCAGTCCGTGTGGTGAGGGTCTCTCACAGTGCTGTCAGTCCGTGTGGTGAGGGTCTCCCACAGTGCTGTCAGTCCGTGTGGTGAGGGGTCTCCCACAGTGCTGTCAGTCCGTGTAGTGAGGGTCTCCCACAGTGCTGTCAGTCCGTGTGGTGAGGGGTCTCCCACAGTGCTGTCAGTCCGTGTGGCGAGGGTCTCCCACAGTGCTGTCAGTCCGTGTGGTGAGGGTCTCCCACAGTGCTGTCAGTCCGTGTGGTGAGGGTCTCTCACAGTGCTGTCAGTCCGTGTGGTGAGGGTCTCTCACAGTGCTGTCAGTCCGTGTGGTGAGGGTCTCTCACTGTGCTGTCAGTCCGTGTGGTGAGGGTCTCTCACAGTGCTGTCAGTCCGTGTGGTGAGGGTCTCTCACAGTGCTGTCAGTCCGTGTGGTGAGGGTCTCCCACAGTGCTGTCCGTCCGTGTGGTGAGGGTCTCCCACAGTGCTGTCAGTCCGTGTGGTGAGGGTCTCCCACAGTGCTGTCCGTGTGGTGAGGGTCTCCCACAGTGCTGTCAGTCCGTGTGGTGAGGGTCTCCCACAGTGCTGTCAGTCCGTGTGGTGAAGGTGCTCCCACAGTGCTGTCAGTCCGTGTGGTGAGGGTCTCCCACAGTGCTGTCAGTCCGTGTGGTGTGGGTCTCCCACAGTGCTGTCAGTCCGTGTGGTGAGGGTCTCCCACAGTGCTGTCAGTCCGTGTGGTGAGGGTCTCCCACAGTGCAGTCCGTGTGGTGAGGGGTCTCCCACAGTGCTGTTAGGGAGGGAGTTCCAGGATTGTGACCCAGCGACGATGAAGGAACGGCTGATATATTCCCAAGTCGGGATGGTGTGTGACTGGGAGGGGAACGTGGAGGTGGTGGTGTTCCCATGTACCTGCTGCCCTTGTCCCTCTAGGGGGTAGAGGTCGTGGGTTTGGGAGGTGCTGTCGAAGAAGCCTTGGCGAGTTGCTGCAGTGCATCTTGTAGATGGTGCACACTGCAGCCACGGTGCGCCGGTGGTGGAGGGAGTGAATGTTGAAGGTGGTGGAGGGAGTGAGTGTTGGAGGTGGTGGAGGGAGTGAGTGTTGGAGGTGGTGGATGGGGTGTCGATCAAGCGGGCTGCTTTGTCCTGGATGGTGTCGAGCTTCTCGAGTGTTGTTGGAGCTGCACCATCCAGGCAAGTGGAGAGTGTTCCATCACACTCCTGACTTGTGCCTTGTAGATGGTGGAAAGGCTTTGGGGAGTCAGGAGGTGAGACACTCGCCACAGAATACCCAGCCTCTGACATAGAAACATAGAAACATAGAAACATAGAAAATAGGTGCAGGAGCAGGCCATTCAGCCCTTCTAGCCTGCACCGCCATTCAATGAGTTCATGGCTGAACATGAAACTTCAGTACCCCCTTCCTGCTTTCTCGCCATAACCCTTGATCCCCCGAGTAGTAAGGACTTCATCTAACTCCCTTTTGAATATATTTAGTGAATTGGCCTCAACTACTTTCTGTGGTAGAGAATTCCACAGGTTCACCACTCTCTGGGTGAAGAAGTTTCTCCTCATCTCGGTCCTAAATGGCTTACCCCTTATCCTCAGACTGTGACCCCTGGTTCTGGACTTCCCCAACATTGGGAACATTCTTTCTGCATCTAACCTGTCTAAACCCGTCAGAATTTTAAACGTTTCTATGAGGTCCCCTCTCATTCTTCTGAACTCCAGTGAATACAATCCCAATTGATCCAATCTTTCTTGATAGGTCAGTCCCGCCATCCCGGGAATCAGTCTGGTGAACCTTCGCTGCACTCCCTCAATAGCAAGAATGTCCTTCCTCAAGTTAGGAGACCAAAACTGTACACAATACTCCAGGTGTGGCCTCACCAAGGCCCTGTACAACTGTAGCAACACCTCCCTGCCCCTGTACTCAAATCCCCTCGCTATGAAGGCCAACATGCCATTTGCTTTCTTAACCGCCTGCTGTACCTGCATGCCAACCTTCAATGACTGATGTACCATGACACCCAGGTCTCGTTGCACCTTCCCTTTTCCTAATCTGTCACCATTCAGATAATAGTCTGTCTCTCTGTTTTTACCACCAAAGTGGATAACCTCACATTTATCCACATTATACTTCATCTGCCATGCATTTGCCCACTCACCTAACCTATCCAAGTCACTCTGCAGCCTAATAGCATCCTCCTCGCAGCTCACACTGCCACCCAACTTAGTATCATCCGCAAATTTGGAGATACTGCATTTAATCCCCTCGTCTAAATCATTAATGTACAATGTAAACAGCTGGGGCCCCAGCACTTGTAGTCACAGTATTTATGTGGCTGGTCCAGTTAAGTTTCTGGTCACTGGTGACCCCCAGGATGTTGATGCTGGGGGAAAAGTGTCGACTTAGCTTTGGAATAATTGAGCTAGAAAGTGGATTTGTCTCACGAGATTGTAAGGTGGCATCTTTTGTTATTTATTTCCACAAGCGAGACGCATAGACAATTGAGTGCGCTGGCTGTGAAAACTCTTTACTGTTCTTATACGTACCGTTGTTTGACACTGTACTCCCCAACTCAATGTAAAGGGAGAACCCACACAGCAAGTGTTGTGTGGGTATACAGAGTGCAGATTCACTCTTACAATCTGAGTGAAAGAAATTGCATTTGTAAAGCGCCTTTCACAACTCCAATAGGTCCCAAAATGCTTCACACACTGAACTACTTTTGAAGGGTAGTCATTGCAGGAATGTCGGAAACATGGCAGCCAATTTGTGCACAGCAAAGTCGTACAAAAAGCAATGAGATAAATGACCGGATAATCTGTTTCCGGCCAAATATTAGCCAGGACACTTGGAGAAATCCCATGCACCTCTTCAAAAGGAGCCATGGGATCCTTTACATCCACCTGAGAGGGCAGACAGGGCCTCGGTTTTAATGTCTCATCTGAAAGGTGGCCCCTCCGACAGTGCAGCACTCCCTCAGTACTGCACTGGGACTGTCAGCCTGGATTATGTGCTCAAGTCTCTGGAGTGGGACTTGAACCCACGACCTTCCAACTCAGGCAAGCATGCCACCCACCGAGGTGCATTCCGCATTGTAAGGAACACAGGGTCACTTACAGGAGTGACCAGTGACACTAAACCCCAGTGCAAAAACTGAAGTGGTGAGAATGCTTTGATATAGCTCCCCAACAAGCTCACAGGTTAGATGCACCAAGCTGAGGAAATTGGTGATGGGTCAGCTCACAGCTCTTAGCCACAGAGCTGGTCGATGAGCGTGTAGGTGCTTTAGAACGTGAAGCAGGCTGAAACAAAAAATAACTTTTATCTAACATTTAAAAATATTTTCAAACGGTTAACAACACTTTGTGTGTGTTGCAGATTCGTCGCGTGATCGGAGATTTTGGTGTTCCGATAGCTATCCTCATCATGGTTCTCGTCGACTACTCCATCCAGGAGACCTTCACCCAGGTGGGAGGCTAACTCTGCAGGGTCCCCTTTACTGTCTTCATTATTCCCCAATTATTACCCATCCTCCATCGGCAGTGCTCGATGTTCTCTGGGACCTCACTTTTACCCAGGTGGCCATTCACAGAATCTTGCAGCACAGAAGGAGCCCATTCGGCCCATCGTGCCTGTGCCAGCTCTTTGAATGAGCGATCCAATTAATCCCACTCCCCCCGCACTTTTCCCCCCCAACAGCCCTGCATATCTTTCCTTTTCAACTATTTATCCAATTCTCTTTTGAAGGTTATTGTTGAATCTGCTCCACCGCCCTGTCAGGTATTTGTCACCCGTGAGACAACTGTGAGTGTTGGTAGACTGTTCCACAGGGAATGGGCTGTGACAGCTAAGCCCCCCCTGTACTGGTCGAATTCCATACGCTGACCAACCCACCAACCCTGGCCTCTCCGATAGGGAGCACCGCAGCCTGTTGGCAGCGAGTTTCTGATCGTAGTGGGAACTCACATTTTTCTTCTCTCTCTAGCCCCAGTCCGGCTCAGTACATAAGGTGACCCTTTACCCAATAAACCATTGGAAGTGATCAACGCCTGTCCGAACTTGTGCCAGATTGAAGCCAACTACAGATGTTAGAAAGAAAGATTTGCATTTATATAGCGCCTTTTACGACCACGAGCTTCTCAAAGCGCTTTACAGCTAATTAAGTACTTTTTTTTAGTGTAGTCACTGTTGTAATGTGGCAAACGCAGCAGCCAATTTGCACACAGCAAGCTCCCACAAACAGCAATGAGCAGATAATCTGTTTTTGTGATGTTGATTGAGGGATAAATATTGGCCCCAGGACACCAGGGATAACTCCCCTGCTCTTCTTCGAAATAGTGCCATGGGACATTTTACGTCCACCTGGGAGAGTAGACGGGGCCTCGGTTTAACATCTCATCTCACTCAGCACTGCACTGGAGTGTCAGCCTAGATTTTTATGCTCCGGTTCCTGGAACCCACTGAGGGTGTGAGAGTGCTACTCACTGAGTCACATCTGACACCATGTTGATCTGGATTACTTGGAGCCTTGAGACCATTCCTGTTAAATATTTTACACAGCTCGATGGGGCTTTGCTCCATCGGACACCCCGCTGTCAGTTTTCCATTAAACAACACATTGACTCCCTAATAGATTGGGGTTCACGATAACTGGTCAACTAGGTTCCCAGGTGTTGCTCTTAATCCACCACAAAACTAGCAAACTCACTCGGAGAGGTCACGGGAGGCTGGTGTGGGGAAATGACCCAATGGTGCAGTGGAGGGAGCTCCTCTGAGGATGCGATTGGGGTAAGGTTGAGTATAATGCCCAAACTGCAGCCTGCGGGCCACAATGTCTGCTCTCAGGAATCCAGCACCTGAACCCCAGCTCGCTTCGCTGTTTGATGGGACAGTGTAGAGGGAGCTTTACTCTCTATCTAACCCCCTGTACCTACCCTGGGAGTGTTTGATGGGACAGTGTAGAGGGAGCTTTACTCTGTATCTAACCCCCTGTATCTGCCCTGGGGGTGTTTGATGGGACAGTGTAGAGGGAGCTTTACTCTGTATCTAACCCCGTGATGTACCTGCCCTGGGAGTGTTTGATGGGACAGTGTAGAGGGACCCTTACTCTGTATCTAACCCGTGCTGTACCTGCCCTGGGAGTGTTTGATGGGACAGTGTAGAGGGAGCTTTACTCTGTATCTAACCCCCTGTACCTGCTCTGGGAGTATTTGATGGGACAGTGTAGAGGGAGCTTTACTCTGTATCTAACCCCGTGCTGTACCTGCCCTGGGAGTGTTTGATGGGACAGTGTAGAGGGAGCTTTACTCTGTATCTAACCCGTGCTGTACCTGCCCTGGGAGTGTTTGATGGGACAGTGTAGAGGGAGCTTTACTCTGTATCTAACCCCGTGCTGTAACTGCCCTGGGAGTGTTTGATGGGACAGTGTAGAGGGAGCTTTACTCTGTATCTAACCCCCTATACCTACCCTGGGAGTGTTTGATGGGACAGTGTAGAGGGAGCTTTACTCTGTATCTAACCCGTGCTGTACCTGCCCTGGGAGTGTTTGATGGGACAGTGTAGAGGGAGCTTTACTCTGTATCTAACCCCCTGTACCTGCCCTGGGAGTGTTTGATGGGACAGTGTAGAAGGAGCTTTACTCTGTATCTAACCCGTGCTGTACCTGCCCTGGGAGTGTTTGACGGGGCAGTAGAGGGATGTTGTTGGGACAGTGAGTATTGAATTAGGTGTTGATCTATTGGGATTCTGTCCCAATCGACTGTGTCTTTCTTTCAGAAACTGAGTGTTCCGACGGGTCTGTCTGTCACCTCCCCGGAGAAGCGAGGTTGGTTTATTAATCCTCTGGGCAAGAATGGGGATTTCCCCATCTGGATGATGTTCGCAAGTGCGATTCCCGCTATCCTGGTCTTCATCCTCATCTTCATGGAGACCATGATCACCACGTAAGTCCTTTGTGATGACCAGTCTGGGCTGAGTTACGATGGGCTGCAGCCCAATGTATAGGGACTTGTAAAGCTTCCACCACACAACCTTACAGAGGTTTGAGGGAAGAGCACAGACCTCGGGCTCTGTGTCCCTCTGTATCGGTAGCGAGAGAGTGAGGGCTGACTAGCTCCACATTGGTGCTCTCAACCTCTATTCTTTAACCGCGGGGGGGTGGGGGGGTGGGGGTCTGTGGTACGGTGGGGGGGGCGGGAGAGAGATGTCTGTGGTACAATGACGGGAGGGGGCAGTGACTGGGGGGTGTGAGGGGGGGCAGTGGGGGGGGGGGAATGACTGGGGGGTGTGGGGGGGGAGTGAGGGGGGGCAGTGACTGGGGGTGGTGTGGGGGGGCAGTGACTGGGGGTGGTGTGGGGGGGCAGTGACTGGGGGTGGTGTGGGGGGAGTGAGTGACTGGGGGGTGTGAGGAGGGGCAGTGACTGGGGGGGCAGTGACTGGGGGGTGTGAGGGGGGGAGTGACTGGGGGGATGTGAGGGGGGGCAGTGACTGGGGGGTGTGAGGGGGGGCAGTGACTGGGGGTGGTGTGGGGGGGCAGTGACTGGAGGTGGTGTGGGGGGAGTGAGTGACTGGGGGGGTGTGAGGAGGGGCAGTGACTGGGGGGTGTGAGGGGGGGCAGTGACTGGGGGTGTGAAGGGGGGCCAGTGACTGGGGGGTGTGAGGGGGGGCAGTGACTGGGGGGTGTGAGGGGGGGCAGTGACTGGGGGGTGTGAGGGGGGGCAGTGACTGGGGGTGTGAAGGGGGGCAGTGACTGGGGCGTGTGGAGGGGGGGAGTGAGGGGGGGCAGTGACTGGGGGATGTGAGGGGGGGGCAGTGACTGGGGGGTGTGAGGGGTGGCAGTGACTGGGGAGTGTGGAGGGGCGGGGTGTGAGGTGGGCAGTGACTGGGGGGTGTGAGGGGGGGCAGTGACTGGGGCGGTGTGAGGGGGGGGGGGCAGTGACTGGGGGGGTGTGAGGGGGCAGTGACTGGGGGGTGTGAGGGGGGGCATTGACTGGGGGGTGTGGGGGGAGTGAGTGACTGGGAGGGCAGTGACTGGGGGTGTGTGAGGGGGGGCAGTGACTGGGGGGTGTGTGAGGGGGGGCAGTGACTGGGGGGTGATGTGAGGGGGGGCAGTGTCTGGGGGGTGTGGGGGGGGCAGTGACTGGGGGGTGTGGGGGGGGCAGTGACTGGGGGGTGTGAGGGGGGCAGTGACTGGGGGGTGTGAGGGGGGGCAGTGACTGGGGGGTGTGGGGGGAGTGAGTGACTGGGGGGGTGTGGGGGGGAGTGACTGGGGGGCTGTGGGGGGGGGGCAGTGTCTGGGGGGTGTGAGGGGGGGAATGAGTGACTGGGGGGTGGTGTGAGGGGGGGGCAGTGACTGGGGGGTGTGGGGGGTCAGTGACTGGGGGGCTGTGGGGGGGGCAGTGTCTGGGGGGTGGTGTGAAGGGGGGGCAGTGACTGGGGGGTGTGAGGGGGGGGATTGAGTGACTGGGGGGTGTGGGGAGGGGGCAGTGACTGGGGGGGTGTGGGGGGGGCAGTGACTGGGGGGTGTGGGGGGGGGGGGGCAGTGACTGGGGGGTGTGGGGGGAGTGAGTGACTGGGGGGGTGTGGGGGGGGGGGCAGTGACTGGGGGGGTGGGGGGAGTGAGTGACTGGGGGGGTGTGAGGGGGGAGTGAGTGACTGGGGGGTGTGAGGGGGGCAGTGACTGGGGGGGGTGTGAGGGGGGGCAGTGACTGGGGGTGTGGGGGGAGTGAGTGACTGGGGTGGGTGTGAGGGGGGGGTGTGGGGGGGGGGCAGTGACTGGGGGGGTGTGGGGGGGGGCAGTGACTGGGGGGGTGTGGGGGGAGTGAGTGACTGGGGGGTGTGAGGGGGGGGCTGTGAGGGGGGGCAGTGACTGGGGGGTGTGGGGGGAGTGAGTGACTGGGGGGTGTGGGGGGGGCAGTAACTGGGGGGTGTGGGGGGGGCAGTGTCTGGGGGGGGGGCAGTGTCTGGGGGGTGGTGTGAGGGGGGCAGTGACTGGGGGGTGTAGGGGAGGCAGTGACTGGGGGGATGTGGGGGGGGGCAGTGACTGGGGGGGTGTGGGGGGAGTGAGTGGGGGGGTGTGAGGGGGGGCAGTGACTGGGGGGTGTAGGGGAGGCAGTGACTGGGGGGGTGTGGGGGGGGCAGTGACTGGGGGGTGTAGGGGAGGCAGTGACTGGGGGGTGTGGGGGGGGGCAGTGACTGGGGGGTGTAGGGGAGGCAGTGACTGGGGGGGGCAGTGACTGGGGGGTGTGGGGGGGGGCAGTGACTGGGGGGTGTGGGGGAGGCAGTGACTGGGGGGGGCAGTGACTGGGGGGTGTGGGGGGGGGCAGTGACTGGGGGGTGTGGGGGGGGCAGTGACTGGGGGGTGTGGGGGGGCAGTGACTGGGGGGTGTGAGGGGGGGCAGTGACTGGGGGGGTGTGGGGGGGGCAGTGACTGGGGGGTGTGGGGGGGGGAGCAGTGACTGGGGGGTGTGAGGGGGGGCAGTGACTGGGGGGTGTGAGGGGGGGCAGTGACTGGGGGGTGTGGGGGGGGAGCAGTGACTGGGGGGTGTGAGGGGGGGCAGTTACTGGGGGGTGTGACGACTGGGGGTTGTGGGGGGGGAGCAGTGACTGGGCGGTGTGAGGGGGGGCAGTGACTGGGGGGTGTGAGGGGGGGCAGTGACTGGGGGGTGTGAGGGGGGGCAGTGACTGGGGGGTGTGGGGGGGGCAGTGACTGGGGGGTGTGGGGGGGGAGCAGTGACTGGGGGGTGTGAGGGGGGGCAGTGACTGGGGGGGGTGAGGGGGGGCAGTGACTGGGGGGTGTGAGGGGGGGCAGTGACTGGGGGGTGTGGGGGGGTGTGAGGGGGGGGCAGTGACTGGGGGGTGTGAGGGGGGGCAGTGACTGGGGGGTGTGAGGGGGGGCAGTGACTGGGGGGTGTGGGGGGGGCAGTGACTGGGGGGTGTGAGGGGGGGCAGTGACTGGGGGGTGTGGGGGGGGCAGTGACTGGGGGGTGTGGGGGGGGCAGTGACTGGGGGGGGGCAGTGACTGGGGGGTGTGAGGGGGGGCAGTGACTGGGGGGTGTGGGGGGGGGCAGTGACTGGGGTGTGTGGGGGGGGGGGCAGTGACTGGGGGGGTGTGGGGGGTGGCAGTGACTGGGGGGGTGTGGGGGGGGGCAGTGACTGGGGGGTGTGGGGGGGGAGCAGTGACTGGGGGGGTGTGAGGGGGTGTGGGGGGGGAGCAGTGACTGGGGGGGGTGTGAGGGGGTGTGGGGGGGAGCAGTGACTGGGGGGTGTGGGGGGGGGGGGCAGTGACTGGGGGGTATGGGGGGGGCAGTGACTGGGGGGTGTAGGGGAGGCAGTGACTGGGGGGGTGTGGGGGGGGCAGTGACTGGGGGGTGTAGGGGAGGCAGTGACTGGGGGGTGTGGGGGGGGGCAGTGACTGGGGGGTGTAGGGGAGGCAGTGACTGGGGGGGGCAGTGACTGGGGGGTGTAGGGGGGGGCAGTGACTGGGGGGTGTGGGGGAGGCAGTGACTGGGGGGGGCAGTGACTCGGGGGTGTGGGGGGGGCAGTGACTGGGGGGTGTGGGGGGGGGGCAGTGACTGGGGGGTGTGGGGGGGCAGTGACTGGGGGGTGTGGGGGGGGCAGTGACTGGGGGGTGTGGGGGGGGGGCAGTGACTGGGGGTGTGTGGGGGGGGGCAGTGACTGGGGGGTGTGGGGGGGGGGCAGTGACTGGGGGTGTGTGGGGGGGCAGTGACTGGGGGGTGTGGGGGGGGAGCAGTGACTGGGGGGTGTGAGGGGGGGCAGTTACTGGGGGGTGTGAGGGGGGGCAGTGACTGGGGGGTGTGACGACTGGGGGGTGTGGGGGGGGGAGCAGTGACTGGGGGGTGTGAGGGGGGGCAGTGACTGGGGGGTGTGAGGGGGGGCAGTGACTGGGGGGTGTGGGGGGGGAGCAGTGACTGGGGGGTGTGAGGGGGGGCAGTTACTGGGGGGTGTGACGACTGGGGGTTGTGGGGGGGGAGCAGTGACTGGGCGGTGTGAGGGGGGGCAGTGACTGGGGGGTGTGAGGGGGGGCAGTGACTGGGGGGTGTGAGGGGGGGCAGTGACTGGGGGGTGTGGGGGGGGCAGTGACTGGGGGGTGTGGGGGGGAGCAGTGACTGGGGGGTGTGAGGGGGGGCAGTGACTGGGGGGGGTGAGGGGGGGCAGTGACTGGGGGGTGTGAGGGGGGGCAGTGACTGGGGGGTGTGGGGGGGTGTGAGGGGGGGCAGTGACTGGGGGGTGTGAGGGGGGGCAGTGACTGGGGGGTGTGAGGGGGGGCAGTGACTGGGGGGTGTGGGGGGGGCAGTGACTGGGGGGTGTGAGGGGGGCAGTGACTGGGGGGTGTGGGGGGGCAGTGACTGGGGGGTGTGGGGGGGGCAGTGACTGGGGGGGGGCAGTGACTGGGGGGTGTGAGGGGGGGCAGTGACTGGGGGGTGTGGGGGGGGCAGTGACTGGGGTGTGTGGGGGGGGGGCAGTGACTGGGGGGGTGTGGGGGGTGGCAGTGACTGGGGGGTGTGGGGGGGGGCAGTGACTGGGGGGTGTGGGGGGGGAGCAGTGACTGGGGGGGTGTGAGGGGGTGTGGGGGGGGAGCAGTGACTGGGGGGGTGTGAGGGGGTGTGGGGGGGAGCAGTGACTGGGGGGTGTGGGGGGGGGGGGCAGTGACTGGGGGGTATGGGGGGGGCAGTGACTGGGGGGTGTAGGGAGGCAGTGACTGGGGGGGTGTGGGGGGGGCAGTGACTGGGGGGTGTAGGGGAGGCAGTGACTGGGGGGTGTGGGGGGGGGCAGTGACTGGGGGGTGTAGGGGAGGCAGTGACTGGGGGGGGCAGTGACTGGGGGGTGTAGGGGGGGGCAGTGACTGGGGGGTGTGGGGGAGGCAGTGACTGGGGGGGGCAGTGACTCGGGGGTGTGGGGGGGGCAGTGACTGGGGGGTGTTGGGGGGGGCAGTGACTGGGGGGTGTGGGGGGGCAGTGACTGGGGGGTGTGGGGGGGCAGTGACTGGGGGGTGTGGGGGGGGGGCAGTGACTGGGGGTGTGTGGGGGGGGGCAGTGACTGGGGGGTGTGGGGGGGGGCAGTGACTGGGGGTGTGTGGGGGGGGCAGTGACTGGGGGGTGTGGGGGGGGAGCAGTGACTGGGGGGTGTGAGGGGGGGCAGTTACTGGGGGGTGTGAGGGGGGGCAGTGACTGGGGGTGTGACGACTGGGGGGTGTGGGGGGGGAGCAGTGACTGGGCGGTGTGAGGGGGGGCAGTGACTGGGGGGTGTGAGGGGGGGCAGTGACTGGGGGGTGTGAGGGGGGGCAGTGACTGGGGGGTGTGAGGGGGGCAGTGACTGGGGGGGTGTGGGGGGCAGTGACTGGGGGGTGTGGGGGGGGAGCAGTGACTGGGGGGCAGTGACTGGGGGGTGTGAGGGGGGGCAGTGACTGGGGGGTGTGGGGGGGGCAGTGACTGGGGGGTGTGAGGGGGGCAGTGACTGGGGGGTGTGGGGGGGCAGTGACTGGGGGGTGTGGGGGGGGCAGTGACTGGGGGGGGTGTGGGGGGGGGCAGTGACTGGGGGGGGTGTGAGGGGGGCAGTGACTGGGGGGTGTGGGGGGGGGCAGTGACTGGGGTGTGTGGGGGGGGGGGCAGTGACTGGGGGGGTGTGGGGGGGTGGCAGTGACTGGGGGTGTGTGGGGGGGGCAGTGACTGGGGTGTGTGGGGGGGAGCAGTGACTGGGGGGGTGTGAGGGGGTGTGGGGGGGAGCAGTGACTGGGGGGGTGTGAGGGGGTGTGGGGGGGAGCAGTGACTGGGGGGTGTGGGGGGGGGGGCAGTGACTGGGGGGTATGGGGGGGGGCAGTGACTGGGGGGTGTGGGGGGCAGTGACTGGGGTGTGTTGGGGGGGCTGTGACTGGGGGGTGTGAGGGGGGGCAGTGACTGGGTGGTGTGAGGGGGGGCAGTGACTGGGGGGGTGTGGGGGGGCAGTGACT